>NC_056727.1:1041368378-1041650878 GCF_019279795.1 Protopterus annectens | reverse complement strand
ATGACTTATATGTGCCATCAGGTGTTGTTGCAATGATGTCCAGCTGAACAACTGCTATGGACAATAGTGTCTGTCTCTGTGGGCAGTGGGTCATACCTGTCAACTGTGCAGATCATCACTGATTGACAAGATGTAAGCCATCATAGTGTGTGTTGTGTACTGCTGGACATGTATATTAGTGTGGACAACAGCTGGTTGTGGAAGTAATGCTGTTATGATGGATACGTGGGTTCCAGAGACAACCACTTGCAGGACAGTCATGTTAACGTGTAATGTAGCATGCCCAAATGCCATAGGTGTGTAATAAGCTTACCTGCAATCTGTCCTATATATACCCCCTAATCTTAGGCTGTGTCGACATGTGGCACCTGTCTGTGCTGTAGCATATATATACATGTATGTCTACAAATATACAGACACCTATATGTGTATATATATATATATATATATATATATATATATATATATATATGTGTGTGTGTGTGTGTGTGTGTGTGTGTGTGTGTGTGTGTGTGTGTGTGTGTGTGTGTATGTCTACATATATACAAACACACACACACATATTTATATAAATACATGTCCCCTACTGTTGAACTGTTGAATGACACAGATACACACACACACACACACACACACACACACATATATATATATATATATGTGTGTGTGTGTGTGTGTGTGTGTGTGTGTGTGTGTGTGTGTATATATATATATATATATATATATATATATATATATATATACAGTAGTAAGTGTGTGCAGAATGGACAGTTATGTTAGGTGTGAACCCCATGTTGGGAACACATTGCCCTTGTTTGTGAAGGTGGGATTGGTCATTTGGGGAAGGATAGCATGTATATTTGTGGAGGTAGGATGGGTTGGAAGATAGAGAAGACAGCATTCAGGGGCAGTATATGACACATGTGGTGGGTAAACGCCCTGGATGGGGACTGTCATCTGTGATGTGGAAGCCCATGAACCCCCTATGGAAACAATGGGACCAAGGTCCCCTCCCATGTGCAGTCACAACATCTGCTTAACAGCCCTGAAGGTGCCTGGGCTGGGGGCTGAGCAGGAGGAGCATGCAGACCCTGTGAGTGTGTACTGAGGACCACAAGGTATTGTAGCACATCCCCCAAGTCTATGTGGAGCTCCCTATGCAACAAACCGTGGACCTGACTTTGGGTGACAGGATTCTGTCTATGTGTGCTCCTGAGGGTGGGTGAACACCATCCCCTGAGGTAGTTCCACCTAAAGGTAGTGCAGGACCAGTAGATGAGGAGGCCCCAGTGTGGGTTCGACATATGATGTGGCCTGGTAACATGGCCAGATGAGGTGGGAGAGGTGATTCTGCTAGCAACTGTTCCAGAAACATGCTATTGTGTCACTGTTATAGAACATATGTGGGTAGTAATAGCCCACACATTCCTGGATCATGTCCAACAGCATGCATAGATATCCCCATTAACACAGGATATATGTCACAATGGTAGGTCTTCTGTAGACATACCTGTTGAGTTGTGTGATCAGATTGCTGTTGCAGATATGGTGGGGGGGAGATAGAGATGTGTATTAACAACTATGATAACCTTGCAGTATGGGGTCCTCAGACCTGTTTCCATCTTTATATCTTTCAGGCAATATGTCACGGGTACAGTTTCCCATTTATACAGCAGAGGAGAATGATGTCATCATCTCACACCTGGTGTAGCACTATCAATTGTTGTTCGGCCAAACAGCCCATGATCTGCAGGAGCAGACCACCCTGTGGAATGATCATGCCCACTGGTAAACGATGTCAGCCTGCATAACCACAGTTATGAGCACGTCCAACATTGATGCACCGATCTACTTCACCATGCCCTTCTGTGTGCTGCTGCAGTCAGGGTGACCAGCTTGCAAAAGGGGGGTCATGCCATCCAGCCTCCCCTGACACATGTTGAGGAGATCCTTGTCAGCCTTGGGCCACCTGCCCACCCGCAAACGCAACACCTGGCAGAAAGCATAGTAAAGGTGGGTGCTACCCACATAATGGCAGAGAAGCGTGCAGGTAAGGCCACAGGGCATCAGTAGACCACTGCTGCATATCCATCCATGTCTGTACAGTTAGATCATGCATATCTGAGATGAAATATATATAGTCTGTTGCTGTGTTGTAGTAATAAACAGATGTGCATAAGCTGTAGTACTGTGGGCTTGTACTGTTGATGTACTATAATGCTGCACCTACCCTGTACCAATGCCACAGCTGTGGCTACTGAAGTCACATCTCTTACACACTTATGTAGGTCCCTCTCATATACCTCCAGGGCTGCAGCCTTTAGCTGGTGAGTATGGTGTTTGTTCAGGTTTGCCAATACACCAGTAATGTTATGGCCATGGTATAGTCTATGCACACATTTAAAACACCTACCCATAATGCATGCTGTACATGTTCACTAATTGTTGTTGTTAACTACGCTGCATCACAGTGGTCACCATAATGGTGTATCTGAAGGGTATGTCAGACACCTGCAATATAACTAACATCCTGTCATTGCAAAATGTGTGCACAGAGATGAACATAATGGTGGGACAAATGGCCTACAGTTATGACATGTCTGAAACCTCACCCTTATGCAATTCTACAACAGTGTATATACCAGTATTACAATGGCAGCTGTTACATATCTACACTATGACATATCACAATACTGCAGTCCACAACCCTTACAACCTGCAATGTGGTCCTAACATGAGCAATGAGTCTATAATATGGAATCCTATGTTAGGACAGCAAATATGGGGAATACATACCTTCACAAACACTGGAAGCATATGTGTGCGTACACTCCAGATAAAATATAACGGAAGCAGCTGTTGAGGCACTGACAGCATGCATTCTTCATGAGTATGGACCTTCCAACAAGTACACGTCCCCAATGTCACACCAAGAAATGGTCTGCTGTTCAAGATGTTTGGCCATCAAATGTGCCCACGTACCTGCAACAGAGGCAGCCATGGCTTGTACACATCTCACATGCCATGGCATGGACCCCATACTCAACAGGTAGCACCCAGGAGTTGGACATGTAGCCATGCCTCACCATTGCATATACCATGGCAAACAGTGCAGACAGTCATGTATGTGGTGAGGATGTATGGGGCAGGATTAATATAGAAAATAAACAGATGGTCATCCAAGACAGATGATGTCACATGTAGCAAACCGGTCATGCAGGCTGCCTAGTAACATGCCCCAACACTGAGGAAGTTACAGGAATGTCTAGCAAGTACTTGCTGCACAGTACCCATGTCAGCAACTGCCTGCACTCTGCATAAGTGTGGCTCATGGGTTAGGGTCATCAGATGGGACAGTTGTACCACAGGAAACATCAGTCAGGTCTCTCTAGAGGTAGCATATGCATAACAGAAAAGGCACCTAAAAGGCATGTGTTGCAATGTGTACTGGTGTACCAAGACCACGATGGAAACATACAGACAGTATCAAGTAAGGTACATGTGCTGCACAACCAACACCTCATCCCACCTCAGGCCTACCATCCCAATCTGTACCTTGCCTGTGCCTGCGTACACCTGTATGTTTGCCATTCATTAGCTGGGACTAGGCTGGTACACATGGTGTTCAGTGTCTGGGACACTGCAAAATGGCACACATGTGTAGGTCATAGTTGTCAAGCATCTGCAAAAAGGCTGAAGGTGGGGAGGAGGTGTCATCATGACACAGCAGTGCACTGAAGCAGGGATCCAAAGGATGCTATGAATGGCTGTATCTGCACACAGTCAGGGTCAGGAACTGTGGCAGACATAGCCCTCACTCCACAGCAATAGTGATGGCAGTATTTGACCTCCAAGCGATGTGCACATGAGTTGACCTTGCAATCATACAGAGTTGGGGGACATGTGTAGGGCAGACTGACCAAATACTGGCAAATGCAGATGGCCTATGCTAGTATACCCCTGCCAGAAGTAGTTACTGCTGTAGTACACATAACAGTAGGTGCAACAAACCATCATGATAAGGCCGTGCACACATATGCACCCACAAAGTGCATGCATCTCAGTCAGCATCTGCACAACTAACACATTTGTTTGACACTGCATTTGGTTGTACAGGTCATATGTCACATATCAGGTTCATGTAATGTTAACATATGCAGTAATGTGGTCTCATGGCATATCAAGGAAGAGGGCGTCATGTCAATAAGGGTGTGTACACTCCCCATAGCCATGGTAAGGTTTGAAGGTTGTCAGTGTAATTGTATCATATTGGCCATACATGCACCGCTGATGATGAGATCTGTAAATCAGACATCAGGCATTCACAAATGACATCTGTCCACATATCTTCCCAGGTATGTGTTTGACAAACACATAGGGGCTGTGAGCAGCAGAGCAGACATAACTGACACAGTAATATACATTCAGCAATGGTGTGTACACCTGAGAGATATGGTGCACAGTACATGCCAGGGTGCAGAACAGGTGCACAACAATACTGTGTACATGGGTGCAGTGTGTTCCAGGGGAAGGGGCATCAACTACTAACACAACTCGTGCATCACATGCATGTATAATGTTGCTAGAAGGGATTGACTATAGCTGCACTGCATGCTGCTGAGTGCCATATGTCATGCATGTTGACAGATGGGTAATGGGAGGTCTGTGTGTAATATCTTTGTGCAACCTCACCTGTAAGTGTGTGTGTGTGTCGGGGGGTGGTGGTGGTGGGGGGGTGGGGTGGTGTATTTTGTCCGTAAGTGCAATCTGGTGGAGAGGAGGGGGGTTGATGTATGTAGGATGTGTGTGTGTATGTGTGTGTGCGTGTTTGTGTATGTGTTCATGTATGCACATGTGTGACTCGGAGTTGTTCATACCTCTCGACTTCCCTTTGAAATCATGCAGTACATGGACATGGACAGACACATGAGACCCAGGAATTCTTGTCTGACATGTAATCTCAGGACAGCTGATAGTATAATAAGGTCTGTAGCATGGAACATGCATTGGGAGGGAAACTAGACACCAGGGATACTGTTATAATTGCAATCAGCAGAAAGGTGAAAGAATACCCATGTATGCAGCACTACAGATGCATTGGGGAGTTACTAGACAACACCAGAGAGTGTTTATAAGTTAATAGAGCAACAGATCTTGCATCTACTGAACAATAGTTACATATGATACTCCAGTGCATGACATTATTGAGTGACTGTAGTAGCCCCTAACATATGGGGGCCATGCTCAAGATGTCTGGACAAACCCAGGGTGAACACTGGATGACAGCATTGAGTCTTTGAAAAACTGACTCCAGTCAAGTCAAAGAGCTAATGGAGTAACAGTTTATGTTTTGTGATCACTTGTCTAGGCAATTAGAAGAATGATGTGTTAATGATTGGTATTAATGACTGTAAGTTTCCAAGACTGATGCAGGATGGGGAACTTAAGAGAACAAACTAGGGACAGTCTGTAAACTCAAGGACAGGTAAGTATTATGGTGGAATGTCAGTATGTGTGTGTGTGTGTGTGTGTGTGTGTGTGTGTGTGTGTGTGTGTGTGTGTGTGTGTGTGTGTACTGTTAAGCAATGATGTACAAGTCTTAAAGTGCATTTCTTGTTTTCCCCTCACAGGTGGCGAGGTGAGTCAGGTCCCTCCTGCATACAGTCACTGAAAATGATGATAGGTGTGTTAAGGCACAAGCGGGGTTGTCAGAGGCCAACACTGCACCATTGCTTGACATCCCATTGTTATCCTTCCCATCCCTGCACACAGTCACAGTGCCTATAGATACCCCATCACCAGTGGCCATAGCAGAGGGACAGATGGTGATTGGTGGCAGTGCACAGGAAAGTGTGGTATCTATGGCATGTGTGTCAGGACACAGCAGCCCTAGCCGGATGTCTGGCAGGGTACCACATAGGCAGATGTATGGGAGTGTTCATTGGAGGGCTGCTGGTCATTGTGCCCCTGGCAGAAGTGCCACATCTGGTACCACCAGACACATGTTTCAGGCTGTCAAGGAGGTACAGGCACGTATGGAACGGTACACAAGACAGGGTCTGAGGCTGCAGAGGGCTACTCTTTCAGCTGTTACTGACACCTTCTGTGATCTTGCAGGTGCCCTCTGTTATCATACAAAGGTCATGGATAGATGGTGGGACTCATCGACTGTGAATTTTTCGTGCTCGAGCATGTGGTGGGAGTGGTGCGATGGGCATGTGGACATAGGCTAGCAACACCAACAACTGGGGTTGACGTGGATGTGCAAGGACACCAAGCCACTCCCATAGTGGCAGTACCAGCCCTAGCACTGCTGGGGGGGTGCTGTCTACACCACACCAGGCCATGTGCACATGGCCCTTGGCAAGTTCCAGGAGAAACCTGGTTCCAGCAGACCTATGTCATCATCAGGGGAGAGTAGCATATAGTGGCTTATACCTGGACATGCCTGTGGAACCCCTGGCAGGCACAGTTCTCATATATGTGGCTGGAGGCAGTGAACTGCACACCCTGCCAGGTATGGTCTGCAGCTGTCCAACAAACACCTGTATAGGGCAGCCACATGGCGGAACTGTGTGCATGCATACTCACACACAATACAAACACAGCTAGGGCAACCCCATACCTACACACACCACATCACCACAGCCATATCAATGATCAAAACGCCTCACTCACACACATGGTGCCAAATGTATGGCTCAGCCTAGGTCTGTGGTAAATCAACAAAACACCCTGTGCATATGATGATACCTGTGCCACATTCCTGTCATCCATAACATTGATGCAGGGACAGGCTAATACGCTTCTGATGCACATGGTGACTGTACTACGGTGTACCAATGTACTGCTGTGTAACATGTTGTCAGCAGTAAAGTTTAATGCTTACATGTCAGGAAGTGTAGCTGTCCAGCCATGATGCATTATAGCTGTTATTAACACTGAGTGATTGTGATCTCCATAATGCTATCCGTTTGTGTTGTAAGTATCCATGTGTCAGCAGGAGGATGGTCTGCTGTCGTATCTCACAAGGGGTATGACACTGTTGTGACACCTTCACTGTGCCATATCCTGGGTACAGGTGAACACATGTCACAGGTCTGTATAACAGTTACTGCCTGCGCCACATGGTTGATAGGTCTGAGGGTCGTGTTTAGAGGTGAGTACATGGTGGCTGCTGTTAGCAGCCCTTCTACAGTGGACAATGGTAGTTGTACTGGGTAGTACACACCACATGTTTTTGTATAACATACACAGAGGCTCCAATCACTCACTAGCCTGGTTTCAGAATTACCTACTAGGTAGACAGCAAGCAGTCAGGTGAGATAAAAAACTATCCACACTGCTTCCTATTACAACTGGAGTCCCACAAGGGTCAATTTTAGGCCCTCTATTCTTTTCCATCTTCATTAATGATCTGAACAGGATCACTCAAGATGCAACTGTCATACAATATGCTGACAGTAGTTTGCTCAGCCAGCAACCCTCTCACAATCCTCTCCATTACCCAGCAAGTCTTCAAAACAACTGAAGCTTGGTTTCTCAGTAAATATCTGCTACTGAACACCAAAAAGGCCAAATTATTAATTTTCAAACCAAATAAATTTATTTTTTTTATTTATTTGCAGTTGGTTTACCAGGATAGTCCATTGGGCCAAAAAGAACCCATTTTCAATGGAGTCCTGGGGAGAAAAGCTCCAAACAATCAAAGTTACAATAGATTAAACATGATAATTATAGAAGAGTAAAAGATTCAAACAAACAATTACAAAGTAGTAGAGGAAACATTACAGCTAATACAAACTAGAGATGAAACTTTTACAAATAATACAAACTAGTGATGAAGCTTACAGGTGGTACAAACAAAGAAGGAATGTTGCAAAGTAATTAGTGAGAAGTACAGTTACATATCAGGAATCCAACACGTAAGGGGTACAGCGTGGTGTATTCTTGTGGATACAATAATAACACTAAGAGTGTATGAGATAGGAGAAATTCTAAGGGAATATTGCAGGTGTAAATAGGGGAAGGAAAGGAAGATGGAATTACTAGTGTTAGTTAGGTGGGGTGGAAGCAACAGCATTCCCACTGGGATACTAGATATGAATGAAGAGATTTTTTTTAAATAAAATGGTTGGAGGTGATACGAATTGATGGAGGTAGGGAGTTCCAGAGGCGTGCTAAACCATGTGATAGAAGATTTTTGCCTGGGGGACGAGTTGGTTTGTAGACTTCTAATAGATTTTGGTTGTTAGACCTTAATACTCTATTGGGTAGGTGCATTTTAAAGGTAGAAGACAGGGAGGGACAGAGGGAGGGGTTGAAAATGAGCTTGTGTGCAAGAGTTAGTTGAGTATAGGTGAGATGCTTGGGTAGTTCTAGCCAATGTAGTTGTTGGAGAGAGGAACAGTGGTGGGTGGAGGATTTGTGGCTGGTAGCGAACTTGGCGATTTTGTTGTAGCAGGAGGAGAGTTGTGTTTTCAGAGAGGACTGTATGTTAGTTAGAAGTGGTGCTCCATAGAGAAGTGAGGGGATAAGAAAGGAAGTAGAAAGAGTGATTTTAGTAGCAGGTGTAAGGTAGTGCTTTTGCCGATAGAGCATACCAAGTTTTTGATGGGTTTTTTTGATATTTAGTTGTATATGGGAGTTGAATTTGAGCTGATTATCAATTTGGACACCAAGTAATTTGGTATCTGAGACCAGTTCCAGAGGTGTGTTGTTTTGACTAGTAATAGAGAATGTGTTACTATCGAAATAGGTGACTTTAGAGGGGGTGAACACCATTAATTTGGTTTTACAGGCGTTGAGTGCTAGGTGGTTTCTTTTCATCCATTGCTCTGTGGTTAAAAAATCGTCTTGAGTAAGCTTGAGGAGTGTAGGGATAGATGAGGATGAGCAGATAATAGTTGAGTCATCTGCATATTGGATAATGTTTGAGAATGGGATAGAGTTACGGAAATCATTTATGAATATGTTAAAGAGGAGGGGACCTAATATGCGGAACTCCGGTTGGGGTATTTAGAAATGAGGAGGTTGCCTTTTTCCATTTTACTGCTTGATATCTATATGATAGGTAGCTGGAGAACCAGTTCAAGGATGAAGGAGATAGGTTAAGTTTTGAGAATTTCGTTAAAAGCAGGCTGTGTGATATAGTGTTAAAGGCCTTAGAGAGGTCAAGTAGTAGGGTAGAGACAATAAGTCCAGAGTCCCGGGCTTTGTTTACAGTTTCAAGGAAGGAGAAGAGGGCTGTCACAGTGCTGTAGCCAGGTCTGAAACCATGTTGTGTGGGGGTTAGTAGGTGATTATCTAAGAGATGTGGTAGGAGTTGAATTTGGATACACTTTTCTAGGAGTTTAGAGATGGGAGGCAGGATAGCGATGGGGTGGAAATTAGCCACACTGTTATTGTTGCCACCTTTATGTAAAGGTATGATAAAGGCCTTTTTCCAGATTTGGGGAACTGTACTTTCCTGGATAGAGCGGTTGATTAGAATGCTAATGGGGTAGGCAATTGCATCAGCAGCTATGCTAAGAAAATAAGAAGGGATGTTATCAGCATGATATCAGGATGTAAATCCAACTTAGATGCAGATACTTTCAGTATTATGTCTGGTGATGGTACCATTATCTCCTCAGACTCCCACACAAAACTACTAGGTGTCACAATTGAAAACAAACTGAAGTTTGACATTCACATAAATCAAACTATCAAAAATATACACAAAAAACTAGGCTGTTTGGACAAAAATAAAACATACCTAATCAACAGACTAAAATTACCATGGCTCAAACTCTGCTCCTATCCATACTTCAATATGCTGCTCCCATCTTCACCAACTTATCCAAAACAGAAATTAAAAAACTAGACACCTGTTACAATCAAATTGCCAGATTTGTCTCAAATGCTCCTTACCGTTCCAACGATTGCCACTCACTACTTCAACTAAATTGGCTTGAACTTCCAAATCTCATTACCTTCCAACAAGTAGTCTTTGCTCAGAAACTCCTACGATATCCTGAAAAATTACCAGCACTATCTAATTTGCTTAAAATATAAGAAAACCCCAGGCAACTATGCTCTAGTGAAAAAACATTAATCAAAATAACCAAATCCAACAACCCAGCAGGCGATTCCCTATTTCCTAATTACATAGGTAAAATCTGGAACTCACTGCTTCCTGCTATTACCTCAACAAACTCAATCATTAAATTTAAACAACTACTAAAGGAACACCTATTTATCAAAAGACAATGCCCATGCCTTCCCCCAGGTTGACCCTCTATACCTGTTTCCATCCTTAGTGTATGCTCTATCAACCTCCTCATAGTAACTTACTTCATCTACTAGTAGTCTTACTATGCTAACCTCATCTACTAGCAGTCCTACTAAGCTCTAAATAACTCTCTACTACTCTTTGTACTTTCCATTTCTTTCTAACACCACCATACTTGAACATAATATTGTGAATTCCTGCATATTCCTTGGTAAATTATGCATACTCCCATTTATGATACTACTGGTCAAGTAGATATTACTGAGCATACCACTAATGTGTCCTACTACAATTTACAAGCTACATTTTTTACTCTGTAAGCTACAATGTTATGTTTGTACTTGTTTTCTATATATGTGAAATGACTTTGTATATGTTAAATTGCTTTGTATATTAAAAAACTGTGGAGCTTTTCTCCCCGGGCCTCCGCTGAAAATGGACATGCATCCAGTCGGATTCTCCCGGTCAACAAATGTAAAATAAATAAAATAAATAAAAATTAAAAAAAATACCAATGTCACAGTTATAATCACTTTTGTTACCAAACAAGGGATTTGCTATTTTAACTTCTTGCAAATGTAACCAACAGCTTAGTTTGTTCTTCTTTAAGTGTTGTGCGAACTATCCTTAGCTACAACTATAAATGCATTTGTAAGGAATCTTTTGCCCATCTGGTATAAGTTCCAAACATATATAGCTAGATAGTGTTTCCTGTTATCTCTAGTACAAGCATGATTAACAATCTGCATCATTTTACAACAGAGTACTTACATAAATATGCATTCACCATGCAATGTTTTATGTTTAATCCTCTACAAGAAGAGGCTCTTAACATATTACTTGAAAACAGGTATAAATCTCCCTTGCATTTAATAAAACAGATAAGTTCCTTTAATCTCTGTAGCACTTCATGGTGGTTATTCAATCATAATATGTGCTGCTTTATCTAAACTAGAAATCATACATGATCCCCATTTGTTTTTTATTGCATGCAACGTATACAGATTCTCAAGTATGGTCATATCTTATATTCATACAGCATTGAAGATTTACTTCTCTTTTCCAAGCACTGTTTTTCATTTAATGTCTTGTAAATTATATAGATTAGAAATGTAGTCTTCCACATAGCTAGACATTGATGATCAGAAAGTTTCTGTGCTATTGTTTGCTTGTGGAGTTACTGTACTTTTTTTGCTACATACAATATAACATAAGCTTTTCAGTGTAATGAAATTAATACAATAAGTTCCTGTATTGAATTATATTCAATGATGCCCATAAGACACTTAATGCATTTTACCACATATTCATCTTTATAAGCTCTGCCATGCCAAACGAGTTAAAGTAATATATGGTTTAAGTGCACAACACCTGCCTTGACAGATGACATAAACAGAATCACTTCTCACATGACCATATATAAACTTACCAACCACATCAAAAATAAAGCTTGCGACTTAAACCTTTTTAAGCAAGTGAATAATGCAAGAAGGGAGCAGGCACGAAACTTGTTGATTTAAAGCTGCATTTTAAGACAATAAACACAGCTATTCATGTCAGATAATGCTCTGCATTATGTTAGGATGTAATTCAAGAAGATTCCAGAGCACTAGAAATTTCAACATGGGGCATCTAGTCTGAGTTATCTACATTCCAATGGTTATGTAGAGAAAACAGTTAAAACTGTGATAAATTTCATGAAGAAAGCTCAAGAATTGCACTTCTGTAAAGTACATCTGGCATTATTTGAAAGCAGTGATATTCTCCTACAAGGTGTAAGTCACTTAGTAGCTCAATTATTGAATGGTTGGCAGGGTGAGCCACTGGTGATGTTGGCTCTAGATGATTATCACTGTTGAAGTGACACCCCAACCCCCATGTGTAAAAATGGGAAAATGGGGTTGTGGATGGATGGATGTTTGGATGGATAGATTAAAGTGCAACACACAAACCTTTATATTTTTGTCTCAGCAATAAAATTTAGTTTTAGTAAAAGGTAAAAGAAGGACTAAGAGAAAATCAATGTCACCAGTCTCAAAGACCAATGATACTCATCTTTCTTGAAAGAGATAGGACAATGTCAGATCGAGGCAAATCTCCACTGAAGTCAGAACGAATGGTTGTGAAGAAATATCTGCAACACAGTTTGTTTGTTGTTTGTATTTAGTATAGAAAACTGTTTTGAAGAAATCAGAAACATTTTTTTTCAAAATGAATGCCTCAAATGAAAATGTTGAAAGCACACATTATATTTGATATGACTTCATCCAAAAAGCAGGGAAATAGACGTCAAGGGAGAGATTTCAGAACATCTCCAAAAAGACATTTTCAAAAGTACAGAGGATAAATAATGCAGTACTTCTGTGAGTACAGAACACCCCAACATACTGTCTGGAGTGGAATGCATCTGTAACAATTCCTAGTACAACAATATCAGAAGTGCAGAGCACAAACTCTCCCAAATACTCAAAGGATGGAAGATTGTTAAGATAGCTTGCAGGACACTCAGTTGCTAACAATGACTGAAACATGTTTATTCAACTACATTTTGGTAAATGAACTGCTACTGTGCTTAAAAAAGTTTTTTTTTTTCCTGTGAAACACTGGACCTGAAATATGATAGAATATTATAATGTTTTA
This sequence comes from Protopterus annectens, assembly GCF_019279795.1. Lineage (NCBI taxonomy): Eukaryota > Metazoa > Chordata > Ceratodontiformes > Protopteridae > Protopterus > Protopterus annectens. Next base: position 1,041,637,965 of record NC_056727.1, on the reverse strand, counting down.
GATTTTGAGTATTGATATCTACCACAGTAATAGGTGTTTTAGTAATGAAATGCGAAGAAATGCAATCCTAAAAAAGTATAAAAATATTTTGTTATCTGATGTCTGTATTGATTTATGGCTCTTCAACAAATCAAAGTAGAAACTATTTATCTTTTGAAAAATGGCTAACATTTCACTGGAACTTTAAGTAATTTGACAACTCTGTCTAGGGTCAGAGTTTATAATACATGTCATAAGGTCTAGTATCCTGAATCAGATATACGTTGATTAAGCTAACCACATGCAATTGGCTTCTGTCTCATTATATGGGTAATTCTGAATATCCAAATGTTACAGGGAATATTACAAGCTGTATTTCAAGGTGCTGTCAAGGGGGAATATCATTTAAAGTAAACATGAGTGAATAACATCAGCATGTTAATTTAATATGTTTGAATCAGAGAAAATATGTAATACTGGTTTCAGCTGGATGCGTACTTCTGGTATAATCTGTTCATACTATGGAGTTTTCATAACTCAGGACCAGAGAGAAGATAACTTCAGAGAGAAAAAAAATCTACTTTTTTCCAGTCGATATATGGAGACCTGCAACAAAACTATGGCGCACATACCCATTGTGAGGGGTTATACACAGGAGAAATGGGCCAGCCAAGATATTATTACATGATGCTCTCAATAAGTGTGCACCCAGGAAAGAGGGCAATAATCTAAATGGTTAGCTTTAGTCTGTGTACAAATAACATTTCTCAAGAGGACTGAATTAAAAAAAAAAATGTAAACTACAGTTTATACTGTATAGATATATGTTTTACATTGTTTGGTTTGATAATGACTGCATTCAGTATTGGAAGCATTTGTAAGCTAGTCATGGGTGCACCTTCAGAGGAATGCATGCATATGGATAATTTTTCTGTTTTTTTTTTTTGAGTATAATGAAAATCAATCTGACAAAAATAATTACTAAACATTGAACTTGAGTGCATGTAGACAGATTATTAATTTCAGAATCCCTGTATACCATACAGCCTTACATGTTTTATCCTGCTCATATGTTGTAAAACATACACCTGAGCTATGACAGTTTATTTAAAATTTAGATCGGCATGTGATTTTTTTTAAGTACTGCAGAATGCCTTTAAGGAACACCTACTCAATTTTGCTCCTTAGGGCATACCATACTATAAGTAACTACTGTCAGAATATTCCCTAGCAGTCAAATGATATACTGTGCAAATGAACCATTTACATACTACAGAAATACTTTTTCAGCTGCACCAAGATGTGGAGACCTGTTCGTGATAGTTGACTTTTGCTCTGACTCTGGGACTATAGTAACCATAAAATGCATGTAACTCACTGTGGCCTACATTAACATGTTCTAACACTCAGTAGGGTATCTTGTATCAGTTTCTTACCATACAATGTAGTAGCACCAGATCTTGTCTGGGGCTGCAAGTAATATATTAGTAGCAGTAGCAGTAAGTTGAACTGCTGTAGCTGCAGAAGTAATAAGGTTAGATTCAGAAGGTACCTTCAGAGCAGTGATATCACCATTAAAACCCTCATCAAGCCCATTATATTCAGTTATTTCATTTTTCTCCCCAACAAGCCTAGATAGCCTAATCAAAGAATTTCTCAACCACTTTCAAGTTATCTATTAAATACCACGCTGAGTGGGGTTCAAGTTTACATTCCTTAATTCACTGTCATTTATTTGCACAGTATTAATTTCTTTCTTGAGAAATAACAATCTATCCATTAGGATTGTTATAGAGTCACTGAAAATTATTTCACACTATCCCATGCATACTCAGAGATCTTCAAAACACCATTTAAACAATAGCTACAGTACTTGAATAAAATGCCTATTAAAAACCATGTTTGAAATTCATAATACAAAATGAAGACAAGCATACAAGTGGCATATGTTTTCCAGTTGAGCCACCACCCTTACACCTCAGACAACTTTGCACCTAATTATGACAACTCCAAAAATACAAAATCCTCCTTAATAAGAAATACTTGCAATTCCCTCCTCATCAAAGCTTTATTATCTTGGAGCTGTTATAAATAAGAACATAAATACTGACATGCATTATAGGGACCTGCACCACTGTAAAAGGCATTTTAAAATGTTATTTGAACTACCATGTGCTGAGCAGTATGTTATTTTGAATACATTTTCTTGTTAATAAGTGCAGTCTTCACTAAGGCAGAATTTGGTTCTGACATATTTTTGTTAGTCTCAAGTAATTATGCCTATTAAAGAGTTGGCTGAATTCCACATTGTGGGAGATAATCGGGCAACCAGAAGACCTTCAAGCAGATAATGTCCTTGCTTAGGAAAATAAGCTGTAGCAAGTTTTGATTTTCAGGAAATGGCTAAGTAGGTGAGGAAAATGCAGGACAGACAGCATATTTTGCACATCAAATCCATTTTCAGTACCATATTAACATTGCTAGAAAGTATGGCATGTGCATCATATATGCTGGCATCTCTACCTTTTTAGCATTCACTTATTATATAACTTCAAAAAATTGGAATATTGAAACAAGAAACTCCTTAGTCAGTAGTACTCTAGAGGAGTATGGCTGGCTTCAAAGAGATTTGAAAGAGATTCTTACTGACAGTGTTGTCACTAATGCCTTCATGTGCTCTACAATTATTGAAATGAGTTCTAACATCTTCATGTACTCTACAGTTTATGGTCAGTTTAAAATGAAAGACTTGTTCAAATAACTATAACATACTGCGTACGATATTTAAAAAGTAATTCAATATTAATTGAATTCTGTAGTAAAAATACAAAATCTGCATGTGACTTCTTGCTATAACCTATCAGACTTACGCCAATTAAATAAGATGTCCCTTACTACCTTGGGTCAGTAACTAAGGAGTTTCACTTCTCTCTACTGACTCCAATATGAGACTGTCACTTAAACAGAAGTAATATTTCTAAATTTTCCCCTAAGAGCACAACAGGAATACACTCTATTTTCCTGGAACTAGATTATGCACTTCTGTCAACCCCAAATGTATTTTCTTGTTACACACTTCAGAGCAAAGTGTCCCAATTTAAGACCTCTGATACACTCACACTCAAAGTAAATTTAAATATCATACATCCAAACACTTCTGGGAAATCCTGACACTGATTTCTAGCTGTGTCCCTTCCCCAAAATAATATGGTAATGCTGCCACCAATCAGAGTGTCTTTGTGCCCTTCTAAAGGGGTGTCCAATTATGAAAATGAAATATCACAATAAATGGAAGCTATGATCATAAGTGACCAGGCCTTCAAGGGGACCTGGAGAGTATCAAACAGGTAGAAGCACTCTCTAATCTCTAAAGAAAAATAATGATTTACAGCCATAATGTAAAGTAATTAAAAACATTTATTAATAAGTAAAAATGATTACAAGAATGTAAATCAAAAGCTTTCAATAAACACCAGAACTCAATCCCCAGAAATGTAAAATTAAACTGCAGGATAGGAGTCAATTATTCTAGAAAAACTCTATCTAAATAAGTAAGCTTTCCTAGTCTAACTAAAGAATACTGTCCCTGATCCAATCTAACACATAATAGCAAGGCAAAAAAACAACCTTAAAGTTCTTGGTGCATTCTCTTTCATAGGTGTCCACCTGAATGCCCAGCACTAGACCTAACTGAAGTCTCAACTGTCTAATTTCAAAATGTAACAGCCAGCTGTTTGAAAAAGTTTTTTTTTTCTGACAACCAGCTTTTTAAATAATCACTTAGCAACCAGGAACATTCTAATGACATCACTCACTGTTCAACTGATTTTCCAAAGTTTGTACCTTAGAAGTCCCTCTGAAACATGCACAGTTAGAAACATATCAAAACACTGTCAGATCTTCTAAACATTCTGTATATACAGAGAAATGCTCAACATTTAAAAAAAATATTTACATTTCACAATTAGACATGGTGGTATACAATGCAAGTTAGTCTGAAAATATACACAAATCTCCTACCAGACATGATAACACAGATGACAGTGTTTTCATTTTTTTCATCCCCCCCATATGACTCAAGCATGTTTTTCAAGTGACCCTTGAAAAGCAGCACTTGAGAAAAATGGATCTACCTGGGAGTATTAATCCACTCCTCTCCTGGACAGTCCATCGTCAATGACATTATTAACCTCACTGCAGTGTTGTATGGTCATATTAATATGCTTGCAATCCTAGACTCCACCTCAGTATATTGAAATTCTGCTTATTGACCCTATTAAGCCATGTTACTCTTTCTCCACAGCCGCATAACACTTTTCTCTAGATTGGAGTCTATAACTCAGATAAACCACTGGGTGCTCTTTTCCTTCTTTGGAAACTTGGCTGAGTACAGCCTCCACCCCATAATTTGAAGCATTTACCTGTACAATAAATTCTTTATTGTAATCTGGGCTGGCTGACACAAAGGGTCCTCCTAAAATCTCTTTTAGTTTTTAGAATGTGTGTCCACAATCTGTGGTTCACACTACCTTGTCCAGTTTATTCTTCCTAGTTAGGTCCATAAGGGGTGCAGCTATGGTACTGTAATTGGGCACAAATTTCCTATAGTATCCCACTGTCACTAGAAATGCTTGCACTTGTTTCTTAGTAACAGGAATTGGTCATGCTTAAATAGCTTCCACCTTGACAGGTTCTGGTCTAATTTTATCACTTCCCACTCTGTGTCCTAAGTAAGTGACCTCTGCCATACCCAGTTGATACTTGCTGTGTTTAATGGTTAATCCTGCCCTACTTAATCTGCCCAAGACCTCCATCACATGTTGGAGATGTTCCTGCCAGGAGTGGCTGTAAATAGTGATGTCATCCAAGTATGCTAGAGCATATTCTCCTGCTCCTACCAGGATGTGGTCTACCAGCCTATGGAAAGTTGTTAGGGCATTTTTCATTCCAAAAGGCATCCTGGAAATTTCATACAATCCATAAGAGTTTACAAAAGTTGACCTTTCTCTAGAAGAAGAGGTTAAGAGTACCTGACAGTATCCCTTAATGAAATCAATAGTGGTCAGATACCTAGCCCCACCCAGCTGTTTTAGGGCATTGACTGTTCTCGGCATGGGGTATGCATCTGACTCTGTGCAAATATTTAATTTCTGGCAGTCTGCACAGAATCTCACACTACCATCCTTCTTTGGCATTAGCACTACTGGGAAAGCCTGATGACTGTTAGACTCTTGAATTACCCCCAGTTCTAGCATTTCCCTTATTTCTTCTTTCAGAGTCTGCTTCACTCTCACAGGTACTCTATAAGGAAACTGTTTAATACATTTTTGCAATACTGTGTCCACATGGTGCTGCACCAAGTTAGTACACCGAGGTTTCCCTGTCAACATATCCTCAAATTCCCGCAATACCATTTTTATCTCCCAGACTTGATTAGGAGTTAAATATAGTGATATGGCAATCTCTTCCACAGAGGTGTTAATCCTAGCCTCATCCAAAAGATTGTTTATCATATTTCTTTCAGACTCTTCCTGTCAAACATTATGGATGCTGAATACTAGGGCCTCCCTGTTATGATAAGGTTTCATCATATTCACATGGTAAATTTTGTGCCCTTGTTTTTTACCTACCAAATATTCCATGTAGTTCACATAATTCATTTAACTCACCATCCACAAAGTGTCCCTCCAAAGCTGCTTGTAACTTGTTATGTCTAACAGGAACAAGTACCATCACCTTCTGTCCCTCAGCATAATCTCGAGCTTGAGCATTCCTGTCATACTGCACCTTCTTTTGTTGTTGAGCCACTGCTAGGTTCTCTTGAGGTAAACCCATGAGCTCCTTAAGTCTTAACCAAAAGTTAAGAACATAAGCCACAACAGACTCTTTGCAACATTCACTCTCACCTTTCCACTCATCTTGAATTATATCTAAAGGCCCCCTCATCCTATGCCCATATAACAACTCAAAGGGTGAAAAAGCTGTACATTTCTGTGGTACTTTCCCATATGCAAATAACAGATGGGGTAAATTCTTGTCCAACTCCCTTTTAAACTGGTCTGCAAATGCCCATAGCATAGTCTTCAATGCAGAGTTTAACCTCTCCACAAGACCATTAGTCTGGGGATGGTAGTGTGTGATCTATAGATGTTTCACCCCACAAAGCTTCTACAGACAAGACAGCAGATCTGACATGAAGTTGGGACCTTGGTCAGTCAATATTTCCCATGGAAAACCTACTCTGCTGAAGATTTCTAACAAAGCATTTGCCACCTTCTCTGTCTCAATAGATGACACAACTACCACCTCAGGATATCTGGTAGCATAGTCTACTACCACCAAGATGTATTTCTTTCCTGTAGAACTTGCAGTACTCAGGGGTCCCACAATATCCTAGGCCACTCTCTGAAATGGATCTTCAATAGCAGGCAAAGGGATTAACAGGGCCTTAGCCTTGTACTATGCCTTATCAACTTTCTGGAACTGTTCACAAGTCCTACAATATCCTACCACATCCTTCGCAATCCCAAGTCAAAGGAAATTTTGCATAATACATCTCTTATTTTATGTCCATATGACCTGAGAAAGGAATGTCATGTGTTATGGCTAAGAGTGGCAGTTGGTAAGCTCTAGGCACTACCAACTGCTGTATAACTTCTCCTTCTAGCCCACCCCAGGAGTCCACTCTCTATACAACAAACCTTTGTTCCAGTATATGAATTCCCCTCTTCCTTGAGCCTCAGGTGTCTCCTTAGCCATCTTCCTTAAGCTTTGCAACATGGAATCCACAAATTGAGTCTGTCTCAACTCTATCTTCATGACTTTTCCCAGCTTCCCTCCAACAGGATGCCTACTTACTTCCAATACCTGCACCTCGCTGTCACTCAGGGTACCAACACTCATCTCCATCCTCCCAGTGGCTGTGTCCAAGGGAACATTAGTACCTAGCAGCAGCTGTGGCTCACATTCAGACTAACTGCTGCTAGATAACTCCTTCTCTGAAACAGCCACCACGCCAGACCCACCTTCAGATACAAGATATTTCTGGGTCTCTCCCAGACTAACGGACCTAATGCCTTTCTCCAAGCCTGACTGCTTGTCACTGCATGTACACAAGGTACTGCATCAACAAAATCATTCCCTATTAGGGCATCTGTAGGAATATCCTCAAACATCCCTACTTGGTTGTTTCCTCTTCCATACTCCCAGCCAAGATGAACCCTAGCCAAAGGTATTTGGAACGGAGTCTCTCCCAATGTTCTGACTGGAGGGAACTGCCCAAGCAAGTACTGCTCTTCTCTAACCACTGCAGGCCTAACAGTGGTTATATCAGAAGCTGTGTCTCTCTTAGCGGTTACCTGTCTAACATCTAATAAGATTAGATATAAATTTTGGTGACAATTTAGCACCCCAGTTGTTTTTAAACAATGTACCACTGGCAGTTTGTCATCACCAGTTGCTGGCTCCTGCATTTTTTGTTTCTCACCTTGCCTTGATGGACATTTAACTGCTATGTGTCTGCTCTGGTTTCACTTGAAACATCTAATCTGTAACCATGCACTTGAATTAGTAGTTTCTTCCATTATTGGTGTACTCTGTTGGAGTGGTTTAGACTGCCCCTAGGGGTCCGCTTATGTCTATGTACAGCACTGGGTATCTCTTCCTATGCAGTGGTGCTCTGATTGTCAAGTAGAGATTCCCTTTTCTCCCCAACTCTTCTGCTGATTTGCACTCATGGTCTGCTAACCAGACTTTCATGTCATCAGTCAAAGTGCCGGGGGCTTGTTCCCTCACGTGAGGCAGAGCACCTCGCTGACTCTGTTCAAGAGAAATCTAGACCTGTGGATGGGAGATCGTAAGTTTACCCCGGGAATCATCTCTGTGTCACTGCTGGACAGAGGCACAACAAACTAATGGGCACAGTATTTTTTCATATAAGGGGTGGCGTAAGCCACACAAATTTGGGCTAGGCTTATAAATGCCTTAGGGCAGATAGCCTAGTATAAACCTATGAACCTATGAACCTATAAAAGATCTGCCCTCAAACGTGGTGACCTGATACCCACTCACCCATCTGTAAAAGTAAGTACTTAAGCCATCAATATAATCACATAAACTTTCATCTGCCTTGCTTCTGTGTTCATGAAACTTTTTTCTTTATGCCTCAGTTGTTAGTTTAAAACAGTCAAGCAAGCAACATTTCATTTTATTATAATTCAAACAATCTACATGATCTAACTTTGCTACAGCCTGAGCAGCTTTTCCATGGAATAAGGTAATCAAGAGCTGAACCCAGAGCTCACGGTCAGCATCATATTGTCTACATACCCTCTTAAATATATGAACAAATCTATCAAAGACATCCCCATCTCTGTACTGAGGAACAGGTTTACTGACCTGTACAGCTTCTGGGGTCCAGTTATTCCCTTCTCCATTAGCTCCATGATGCTCTTGAAGGGTAAGAAGCTCCACTTCATGCCAGCACTGCATCTCATTCTCCTGATGCTGTCTCTCCTTGTCCTTGGCTTCTAAATGTCTCATTCTCTCTGGTGATTCCAGTTCAAGATGTTTGGCATCCACTTCATGTTGTTGAGATTCCAGGTGCAGTCTCTCTTCAGTCTCCAGTGATTTGGCTTCCAGTTCATATTGGCACCGCTTCATCTTAGCCTCATGTTCATAATGCTGCCACTTCACCTCTGCCTCCAGTTCCTGTCTCCTTAACTCTAGATGGATTCTCAGGTCCTCCAAAGAAAATGTGCACTGTCCCATCTCGGCAGGCTGTACATCACCAACACCCAGCTGGATATTCTGTGAATGGCTGGTCTGAGCTGTGGTTGCAACCAAGGCTGAAGTCATTGGTTCTTTGGTAAGGTTAGCATGTGCCACTCCTCTGGCTTCACACTCCTTTGCCAACTGGATCTTTGTCAGCTTGATAAAATCTTCTGCTGACATCCTTGCCTGTTATCCCTAACTATCTAACTAAAAAATAAATAAAACTGTAGTGGATTGAAATTCAGAATGTTTACCTTGTGGTTGTTAAGAGTGCACACCTTAATCACAGCTATGCACAAGCTATTGGAATCTAGTTAAAAATTCCACACCACTGGCACCAATAAATGTGATGTCTGGCTATAATTCACACTGCCACCAATTAAATGAGACGTCCCTTACTATCCTGGGTCAGTAACTAAGGAGCTTCAATCCCCACTACTTACTCTAATATGAGGCTGCCACTTAGAAGTAATATTTCACAATTTTCCCTTAAGAGTACAACAGGAACACGGTCTATTTTCCTGGGACTGGACTATATACTTCTGTACACCATAAATGTATTTTCTTGTTACACAATTCAGAGCAAAGTGTCCCAGTTTAAGACCTGTGATATACTCACACTCAAAGTAAATTTAAATCTCACACATCCAAACACTTCTTGGAAATCCTGACACAGATTTCCAGCTGTGTCCCTTCCCCAAAATAATACGGTAATGCTACAACCAATCAGAGTGTCTTCATGCACTTTTAAAGGGGTGTCCAATTATGAAAATTAAATATCACAATAAATGATAGCTATGACCATAAGTGACTAGGCCTTGGAGGGGTCGTGGGGAGTATCAAACAGGTAGAAGCACTCTCTAATCTCTAAAAAGAACACTGATTTACAGCCACAATGTAAATTAATGAAAATGTTTAAAAATAAGTAAAAATGATTGCAAGAATGTAAACCAATAGATTTCGATAAACACCAGAACTGGAAATGTAAAAATTAAACTGCAGGATAGGAGTCCATTATTCTAGAAAAACTCTATCTTAATAAATAAGTTTTCCTAATCTAACTAAAGAATACTGCCTCTGATCTAATGTAACATATACTAGCAAGGAAAACAACAAGCTTACAGTTCTTGGTGAGTTTTCTTTCATAGGTGTCCACTGACTGCCCAGCAATTGACAAAACTGCAGTCTCAACTGTCTAATTTCAAAATATAACAGTCAGCTGTTTGAAAGTTATTTTTTCTGTCGATCAGCTGTTTAAATAATCAATTAGCAACTAGGAACTTTCTAATGAAATCACTCATAGCTGATTCTCCACAGTTTGTACTTTAGAATGTCCTTCTCAAACATGCACAGCTAGAAATGTACCAACACACTGACAAATTGTCTAAACATTCTGTATATACAGGGAAATATTCAACATTTAAAAATTATTTGCATTTCACAATTAGACATGCTGGCATACAATGTAAGTTAATCTGAAAATATACCCAAATCTCCTGCCAGGCATGCTAACACAGATGACAGTGTTTTCATTTTCTTCACACTGCATACTAGACATGTTCAACAGCAGCACTCTGATCTTTCTGTTGTCAGTTTACCATCTCCACAATGTTAATAAAAAGTCTGCAAGAAGGACAACTAAAGAGTGTGTTTCCTTGAAGATTTGTGCTATCCTCTTGTTTGTAGTAGCAATGTATGCAATTTCTTTGTTTTATATAGTGTGCAATACTTGGACTGTAGATGCAAATGCTTATGGGGCAATTGGCTTGCTAAAATATAAAGAAAACTTTTTATGTTGATTATACTTAACTTTTGAAATGACTGCTGTGGATACTCATCACATTATGGAGAGACAGTGGCATATCCCTGGTGACTGAAAATAAACATTCTAATTTAACTGTATATGAGCAAAGAGATATTCAGATCTTTGGACAGCACAGAGTTATCTAACTCCTGTCACTCTGCATGAAATGGCTGGAGAGGGTGATTTATAAATACATATGCAAAATAGTATAAAGTATGATGGCAGGAGAGCAATCCAGATTCAGACCAGGATGCAGTATAACTACCTGAAGTTTGCAGGTAGATAGTGGAGAAAAAGCTGAAGATGAGGACAGAAATCAACTGACCTTTCTAGATTTGGAAAACACATATAACAAGGGCCTAAGAAAGCTGATTTGGGCAGGCCTTGTGATTGTTCAAAGTCCTACAATCATTGAAATAATTAGTACATGCTATATACAAGGATCCAATGTCACAAGTATGAAAAGAGGATTGCCAGTGGGAGTAACTGTCTATTGGGGTTTGCCTCTAAGCCTAGTCCTGTTCATACTGGTGATGAACTACATTGGCATAATGATGGGAGGGGACATATTAATAAAACTGCTGTATGTAGACAATATTGCACTACACGGAACAGGGATTTCAGCATATGACAGAGGTTGCGAAGCAAAACTGATGGCACACTGGGCAAAACTGAATATGGATAAGACAACATCATTGATATTAAAAGGGGAACTCAGAAGAAGCTGACAATTGAAATAGAAGGAAAAATAATACAACAGGTTAGTAACTCCAAGTATTTAGGAGGTGCAGCTGAAGATAAGAGAAGTTTAAATGTGGAGGTCAAAGGTAGAATCAGATGTGCTGTGGTCAAGAAGCACAAAGTGTTGGGTTAGTGTGTGACAGAAGAATTGCAAAAAATTAGAAAAGGTGCACAAAACAGTGGTGAACCAGTGCTTAAGTGTAGTATAGAAACTTGGACAGTGAAGGCAGAAAAGCTGAGGAAACTTGAGGTGATGATGAAGCACCTGAGATGAGCAGCAAGATGAGACTGTAGGACAGACAAAGATATGATGACATCAGAGCAGAAGCCAAACTAGCTCCAAATGCAGTGAATGTCAAAGAGAAAATACTATTGTGGGTCAGTTATATGCACAGGAGGGTAGAAGAGGATTTATAAATATTTAGGAGAGGCAGGTAGAAGGCAAGTGGAGATGATGGTGTCCAAGACATTGCTGGATTCTGTGAAAGAAGACCTGTGTCTGTCAGGCATGAGATATCACTTGGCAGCAGTGATGGCAAGTTTGCCGACACCCCAAACTCATGTAAATATTGGAAAGGATGGTTAATGGTGATGATGAGGATGGTAAATATTTTTTCTAACAAAGCCATACACAATGTTGATGTAGGTATCTCATTTTCTAAATGTAAATAAAAAAATTGTATTTAGCTTAATAATATCTTGTAGAGTTTACATTTTATAAATGGCCTAATGCCAAACAGGGTGGATATTTTTGTTTTCTGCATTAGGCCTCAAATGTGGTCCATTAAACCCCAGTAATGTTCATTCTGTTGGATACTGTTTCTTGCTTATAATCTCTGTTTTATTTGCCTATGTCTAAAAGAATAATGATCATTCGAGTCTTCATTTTCAAATGCAGTAGTATGCAATACTGCTTCCCTAAAAATTGATCAGAGTCCTGAGCTTTGATGTTATTTCTATTGCTAGTAAGACGAGAATAAAGATAAATGGAAATCAAGCAGAATTCAGTTATGGATACTTAGCAATTAGTCAGACAACTGGCATCTTATTTATTGTAATTTTATGTCCCTCTAAGTAATTTTATTGGTTATTAAATAGTGAAATCAACAAACGTATACGTATGTCACTTACTATGTTTTAAATTTGAAAAGCTAGCGCGCTTTTCACTTGTTTCTGAGGAAGCTACTGAAGGCTCAGTGGCGAAAACGCTGTGGTTTTGAGTGGAAATAAATTGCGTTAAAATTATTTGTGGCTTCTTGGTCTGTCGGATGCCAGGATTTTGTTTTTCGGTTATTATCAGTTCTGGAATTTGTTTCCCCTTTCCACTTTGTCGAACTTGTTCTGATCTTCACCTTTGACATTCACTTCTGGCTACCTTATTACAGTGTGCATTGTACTCACCCACTTAGGGCTATAATATGTTTTGGAATATTTATATTCTTCTTGCTCTCTTGACTGATAGAGATAATTCATCTCAATTTCTATTATTTTACTAACTAGTCAAACTAATTATGTGACTTTGACCTTGTCAAACAGGATAAGCTGTCTAAATGGTCTGCTATTACACAGATATTGGCCCTCACTGCAACATAGGTAACCAGGGGTCAATAATGGAATTGCAATCCTGGAAGAATTGTAGGCCTGGAATGTACTAGTCATCTGTGGCAACTCTATTTTCAAGGGGAAGAACTGCTGAATCAAAATTGCTCAAAGAAAATTATGGCACTGGATAGGAGTAATTAAGGCATGTTTTGATAACTAGGGAGAATTTAAAGCATGTGGACAGCATGAATCATATGATCACTGGTGTGCAAGAAAGTCAGGCTAAGATGAAGGGGACACTCTTCTCGTACATCCTAGACTTGGCCCTTATCAGACATTGCGGGAGTGATGTGGCCTTATTTTACCATGAGTAGAGCTGATTAATGACCAGTGTTTACTGATGACCAGTAGGGTAGCATTGCTGGATGGTAGATTTCTTGTGCAGTGGGGTTAGTAGATGGCAGAAGACTCAATATGGCAGAAGTAGATGAAAAACAGCAATGGGGTATGTCACATATTACCAATAAGAAATGTGTGGTGTAGCATCAAGATCTAAAATGCTAATCAAAGGGCAATTTTCAACAGTGCCGATGTTAAATCCAAAATAGGTATACTAATTAACATACACCAAATCCAAACAGAAAAGGAAATGGGTAGCTTAACTGTGAGGATTAAAGCTGAATGCAGTTTGTGCATTTTTTTTTTTTTGTTTAAGTTAAAATGGAGAATGAAAACTAATTTTTCAGGTAAGATGGATATTTGAAATAACCTGAAAAAAAATTCCTTAGTGATGTTCTATCAATTTAGAATGCCATAATTTTTTGCAGTTTGATGATTTGTGCATTTTTTGCTTAAGTTAAAATGTAGAATGAAAACTCACTTTTGAAGTAAGATGGATATTTGAAATAACCTGAAATAAAAATTGCCTAGTGATGTTCTATCAATGTTCTATCAACGTGGAATGCCATGAACATTTGCAGTTTGATGATTCTTTCTCAGAGTTACATTTTGATTGTACAGTCTAAAATACTAATGCACTGAATAAAGCATTTTATGATAAAACTGAATTTTATTTATTTATGAAACTGAAATTGTCTGCATCATGAAATATTAAATTTGCACTGGCATGAAGATTTTGGAGATGCTCTATAACCATAACATTAAGAATGATGTCCCAGAAATCATGATTACTTTTTATTATTAATGAAGGGCATAGGGCACAAAGTTCAATACTGTAGTTCACATCATAATTTAAACAGCTTTTTTAATAAAATCCATTATATAAAAGACAGTTGGCCAGATTCACGAAGGCTTGCACGGAGTCTAAGAGTAGAGTAAGACTCCAGACAGCCAATATGTCTGCTGAGCGATCCAGGAACAGCCGGCAGGGGCGTGCATGAGAGCTCCTAAAACTACTCTTGCACGGACAGTGTTAGGTTATGCAAATTACCTCATCTGCTGCTGAAAGCTATACAAATGAGGTAAATATGCAATCCAAGAAACACTAACCTGTCCGAGTAAGAATAGTGTTATTTGCAGAAATGTACTCCATTGGAAACGGAGTACCGTTCTGCAAATAGTAAAACGGAGCTATGACAGCTCCAAATAAAGGATGCATCCAGTTGAGGAAGCATGCCAATGGCCAAATATAAGGCCATTGTCATTTTTATCTGTTGCAAAATAATACAAAATAAATATTTTTTCCCCAATCTCCAATGTTTAAGCATAGCGCAGCGCTGCGAAAACGTGCGGAGCTCTAAATACCAGAACAAAAAAATAAAAGCCAAAAATAGGCATTTTATTAAAAATATTCTTCTGCCATGCAGGTGAATGGCAGGCTGTAGACAACATTGCTACTGAGTAGTGGTTGCTAAGGGGGGAAGCTCATTCTGAGAGATGTAACCAAGCATTAGTAAGCAATCCTATGCAAATGAGGATAAGGATAGTGAATCCCAATTTTCCCTGCCATGTGAACCATGTCCCTAGAGTGTAAGAGTAGGATTAGGGGAGTAGAAAATAGGTGACATCATGAGGGGGTATGTATCAAAGACTGTAAGCTTATCGGAGCAGAGTGGCATGTGTTTACTGTAAGTTGCTCAGGACTGGAAGAGGCGTATCTACAGTTGTCTTAACTGTAACTCAGAAACCGAAGGTGTAATCTGTAGATATCACTAAAGTTTCTTGCAAAGATGCTTACACTGTGTGCGCACGTGTGCGTGCCTGTAAACCCGTCTAAACCTGTATGCGTGTGTGCGTGCCCATGTAAGCCTCTGTAAGGCTGTCTAAGCCTGTGTGCACATATTTGCACCCACCTAAGCCTGTGTAAGCCTGTGTAAGCCTGTGTGCCCACGTGTGTGCGCGTGTGCCTGTGTTTGTGCTTGTTTGCATGGCGCTGCCCCCTGTGGAAACAGAAAGGGAAAGGGAAGGAAAAGAAATAGTAGGAAGTTAACCAAGGAGAACTAGCAGAGCGGCTAGGTGAAATCAATCAGAATCAGCCAATTACACAGGCAGTGCACTAACCCAGCCCAGCACTTAAAACTCTGCAAACAACATTACCCCATGTTTTTTCTCAGAAACACTGCAACACTGCAGTCTACAAAGAGAAGTGAAAACTTAAAAAGCTTAATTGAGACAAAAAAATGTTAGGGGCTGCCATTGCTATTATAAGGCAACATGTGCAAGATGCTGAGGGTGGTGCCATTGTGAATGCTGCTGAGCGACCCACAGTGAGGAGACGGAGAAGAGTGTACAGACCCAGGGTAACCTACCAGGGGCTACATGAGCTGGAGATAGTGGAGCGCTATAGAGTGGACAGAGACCTCCTGCAGCAAATTGTTGAGCTGTGCAGGCCACGCCTCACACACAGAACCAAAAGAGGGGAACCCATCCCAGTGGAAACCAAGGTATGTGTTGGCCTAAGAATACTAGCAACAAGTACCTTCCAGAGACCAACTGGTGATATGATGGGGATTTCACAGGCATCAGCATCTAGGGTACTGCACCAGTTCCTGAATGCCATGTCAGCACATGTCGGTGATCATGTATATTTCCTCAATTCCCGTGAGGTATTGGCCAGCAATATGCGTCTCTTCCAGCAAATAGCGGAATACCCTGAGGTAGTGTGTGCAATTGTCTGCACGCACATACACATCAAAGCACCAGCCAGTGAGCAGGGTAGGGCCTACATCAACTGCAAGGGTTTCCACTCCATCAACTGCCAGGTCATGCGCGATGCCCAGGACATAATACTGAATGTGTGTGCTGGCTGCCCTGGAAGCTACCACAATTCCCATATCTGGCATCTGATGCAGTTGTACCAGACATTTGCCAATGGGGACATCCCTGACGATCACCTAGTGGGGTATGCTGGATACGCACTCAAGCCGTGGCTGATGACACCCATCAGAAATGCACACACACCTGAACAAGAACTCCCTAATGAGGCACACGCACAAACACGAAATGTAATTGAGCATGTGTTTGGGATGCTCAAGTCATGGTTCCAGTGCCTGGACACATCTGGTGGAGCCTTGCAGTACTCACCAACTACATGTACCCAAATTTTCATGGTATGTGCCATGCTACACAATATGATCCTGCAAAAACAGCTGCAGCAGGAACAGCATGGGGCAGTGCCAAACAGCCCCCCACCATTGCCATGGCCTGCACAGGCACAGCGTGACTCGGAGAAGGAACAACCTGAGCCTGCCCCAGTAGGCAGAAGGAGGTGTGCTCAGTATGCCTTGGCCTTGGCAAAGAGGCACTGCATAGCACATACACTGGCTCAGTGGGAACCCTGGAAATGATACCTCTCTCTGACTCACACATAAAATAAAAGGGATGCCTAACTTGACACTACCTGTTTCCAAACATGTATAGGGAGTGTAGTATGTGCATCTGACATAGGCAGCCCTGCAGCACCACCTGAGGCATGATTGCCATGTTTTAAGCAATATAAAGCAGTGCTAAGCAGCTTTTACCAATATTAAGTATATGTAAAGAAAATTGCCTGTGCTAACTAGCGCAACGTCGGGCAACGTTGAACAATGTTGGGCAAGGTCGGGCAAAGTTGAGCAAAGTCAGGTAAACATGCTCATATTTGCTTTACTGTTCCTTAAGCAGTCTGGTCTGCCCAGCATGAAAATAAAAAGCAGTGACAGGGCTCTAACCCAGGATACTGTGCACTATAGTCACAGTACTGAACCACTAAGCCATGATAGCATTTCAGTGGCACAGACACAGCAGGACAATTGTACACTAATGCAAACACAAAGAAATGCTGTATCATGCCCCTAAAGAGGCATATGGGTAACCTCCCCCACAGGCCTATGCAGACAGAGAACATCAGGCCAGGCGGTGTGATGTGGGTTGTGTAGGCTATGAAGTCACAATCTAATATACGTGACATTGGACACTAAGATCTGTAGTACAGTAGTATGCCTCAAGCCAGTATGATAGGCAACAGTACAGACTGAAATGATGTACCATACATAGCAGTGCAGGCATAGCAAATGTGTATAAGTGTCAGGTGAAACCCTCATCCTATGTACACCCACAGTAACAATCAGGTGTGCCCCCGGGTAGAAATGTACAAAGCATAGCTGTCCCCCCTGTATGTAGAAATGTTGATAAGTCTATGCAAAGTGTCTCATGGAAGCCCTGCAAGCACAGCATGATCCCTGTTGATCTATGACACAAAGGTGAGCCCTGCTGTAAAAATACAACTTGATTTTCCATACACATATAGTATAAATTTCTGGAGCATTTCTCCCCGGGCCTCCGCTGAAAACAGGCTCTGTGGAACCTAGTCGGACATTCCTGGTCAACAAATGTTAAATAAATAAATAAAATAAATAAATACTGTGCTTGCTCACACACTCCAACAAATGTAGTGGATTTCATTCAGCATCACACTGAAAGGTCATACTGGGCATGCTCACACACTTAATGAAGCAAATGTCAGGCAACAACATACTGAAAGGTCATACTTGGCATGCTCACACACAAATAAACGAAGCAAATGTCAGGCAACAACATACTGAAAGGTCATACTGGGCATGCTCACACACAAATAAATGAAGCAAATGTCAGGCAACAACATACTGAAAGGTCATACTGGGAATGCTCACACACTTAGGCTAAATATGGAGGTGATAATAAGGGATCTATGGACAAGTGTGGATAGTCATCACTACTTCCAGAAACACATTCACAAAGTGGTCAGAAAATCATGCTATTTGTTCACACAAACTGCCAAGGTCTGTGCATGTAGGTCAAAGGAGGTTCCCACTTCTCATCAGTCATCAGACCCGTCAGAGAGCACCACACCACACTTGCGATGAATCTGACTAGGCACCTTCAGCAGCCAGAAAGACAACTTAAGTACCTTAACAAGAGGATTACTGGCCTCAAACAGTTGTCCCATGCAACATGACTGAATATAACCCAATCTGTACTCTATTGCATACTGTCTATGCAGGAGATCTCTGCCCATCAGACAGGTCCATGGCATGGATACACTCAGATTTCTTCTGAGTTACAGCTCAATGGCACTAAATATATAGACCCAACTGATATTGCCAACATCCTGGCAGATAGGATCAGTGTTAACATTACCCCCCCCCTCTCACCCATGAAAGAGCACATCTCTATAATGGAAGACTGCAAAGTTGCTGTCATCACAGCTGCACAGGTAAAAAACACCTTCCAAAGCCAGTATCACAGCAGCCATGGGACCAGATAACTTCCCAGGCTGTGTTCTACACAAACCACAGAACGAACAGGCACCACACTGATGTACCATGTGCAGTCATAGCCTCACCTCATGCTTTGTGCCTGCTGAATGGTGCACAGTGACGATTATCCCACTACACAAGGATGGAGACACCATGGACTCCAGGAACTAGTGCCCCATTAGCCTGATGAGCCTGCTCTTCAAAGCCATGGAATGTATCATCATACAACTTATAAAAAATTACATTGGTAATCACCAAACCCTGGACCACAACCATGTTGGGTTTGTAAAATGCAGATCATATCTCCTAAACCTGATAGATGACATTGAAGCAGTCACCAGAACCATAGACAAGGGTAAGGTGGTTCGCACAGCCTATGTAGATCCTGCCATGGCTTATAACACCATCCCACACTCTGGAAATATAAATAAAGCCACTAAACTAGGTATAAATTGCTATGTCACAAGATGGGTTGCCAACAGGCTTACTGACAGAACACACACTGTGTAAGTAGCAGACTCCAAGTATGACTTTGGACCAGTGACGAGTGCAGTACCACAAGGTCCAGTCCTGTGTCTTGTCCTGTTTAGTATCTACTTCCCTGAAGTAAACTTTAACATGGAAGGTCTGTGGCTACTGAAGTTTCCAGAGGACTGCAAACTAGGAGCCATAATTGTAAACACTAAAGATGTGGACATCCTATAAAAGGGCCTCACTGAGACAGATGGCTGTTGTCAAAGCCATGGGCTCAAGCTCAATACCAAAATGTGCATTGTCATCCCCTTTGTTAAAAACTCTGTAGCCAAGAACTACAACATAGGCGGTAGTATACTTAACACTGAAAGTGTGACAAGAAACCTTGGGTCACAGGTAGACAGTGAACACAACTGTGATAATCACATCCCCACAGTAGTCAGGAAACCCTCCTATGTGGCACACCTCATCACAAAATGTGTCTCATGCAGAATAGAAAAGGACATTGTTCCCCTCTACTCTTCATTCACAAGAACTATAATAGAGTACAACGCCACTTTTGCTATGTACCTCACAAGACAACTACAACAACTGGAAAGCCTGCAGCAATACCTCACAAAGAGCATTAGTGGCCTGAAATACATGCCATACACAGACCATCTCAAAATGCTCAATCCGTACTCCCTTGCATATCGCCTACTCAGAGGTGTTCACTGCCTAACATACAAAGCTATGTCAAACACAGAGCTGTTGGACATGCTCCACGTAAAACACTCACAATACCTCTGACCTTCGAACCCAAAACCACGATTGAAATACAAAAGGAAGGGGTGTACCCATTTACCTTATGGATACACACACCTTCAGGTTAGTGGCACAGCATGAGGCCTTGTAGACCATGCAAGTGCAACTAACATTGGGCAAAGCTGCTCATCAGATTGTAGCCTGCTACAGATCACCTACCTTGTCTCAGGAACCTCACTCAGTATTCCTGAGAACAGTAGAAAATATAAAGGTCCTATCAAACACCATTATATGAGGAGATTACAGCTACCCAAACATTGAGTGGGAGAATTACTCGTGTGCAACATCCTATGCCCAATGTTTCCTAGAGTTTAAAAACTCTAACACCCTGGAACAGCTGGTCACCATGCCCACTAGAGGTGATAACATACTGGCCATGATCATCACCAATATGGGGTACCAGTGTTCCACAACAGAGATAAACCCCTTGCTGGTAATATCAGATCATAAAGTAATCCCACTGGACATTCACATCCCCCCCCCCTACCCAGTCAATGAAACCACTGTGAAGACATTTTCAAAAGCAAACTGCACACTTCCCAACACCAAAGTGGAAAGTTCCAAAGCCTTCTTGCTATAGGATAATGGTATACAATCTGCTGAATCATTTACAAGTGCATCCTATGAGAAAACAATCTGGTGGTCATTGCCCATAAATAAGCTAGACAAAAGAAGGAGGAAACGAACACATGATAGACAAACTTCACAAAAGGAAAGGCATCACTGATCATTATTAGGAAGAAACAATGATCACTCATAAAATAATCCAAGAACAGTTTCTAAAGACAAATTGCCAAGGAATGTAAGAATAACAACCACAAAGCCTTCGGTAGCTATACCAGACATGTAGGTGTCAACTTCCAAATATGCTGTCAGCTACTGAAAAATGGCAAGAAATACACTGAACCAACTTTCATTGCCCACATCCTGGGGGACAAGTTCAATGTAAACTCCCCCCATCACCCTCAAAAGGGCCTGTGTCCATCACAGAAGGATGCAGAGCCCCAGACTTCATGGACATGCAACTAAAGACAGTCCTTTCCAAAGCTAAGAACACAGCATCAATGGGACTGGATGGTGTCCCAGGCTGCATCTTACACTAGGCCCAAAAGGAACTACACCCTCACCTACATTCACTGTCCAGACTCAATTGTACCACAGGCTATGTACCCAAACAATGGCATGCACTAACAGTCATCCAGCTCCACAAAGGGGGTGCCACAACAGAACCTGGACACCATTGCCCTATATGTCTACTCAGTCTGGTCTACAAAGCTATGGAGCAAATTGTCATGGAACCCATAAACAGAGACATTGGGGACCTCCAGTCACTGGACTCTACACAACTTTGCCTTGTTAAACCTACCTCCTAAACCTAGTTGACTTATTTCAAACAGTTACCAAGGACATAGATGGAGGTGAAAGTAGTCCACACGGCCCACCTGGACCTCACTAAGGACTTTCTACACCATTCCCCACTCTGTCATCATGGACAAGCTTACCAGCATGAACATTAACAGCTATGTCACAGGATGGGTGGCTACATGGCTCACAGATCAAACACACATGTTCAGAATTGCACGTGCCATGTCCGACTCTAAGCCAGTCACAAATGGCATCCCACAGGTCTTGGTCCTGGGACCCCACCTGTTCAGTAGACACTGATCAGAGGTACAGGCAAGCACAGGAGGTGTATGGCTGAACAGGTTTGCAGATGACTGCTAACTGTGGTCCATAATCGACTCTACAGCTGACACAGACATCCTCCAGAATGGTCTTTCAGAGACAGACACCTGGTGTGAAAACAATGCCCTCAAGCAGAATGCCAAAGAATGCATAGTCATCCCCTTTGGCTAAAACAAACTGCAAACAAATTACCACATAGGTGGTAATCCAGTATGTACGGAGAAAGTCATTATGGCCCTGGGGACACAGGTAGATAGTAAACTCTCCTTTGATGATCACATGGCCAAAGTGTTTAGACATTCCTTCTATGTAGCCCACCTAATATCACCTAATGTAACCCACTTTGTCTGGTCTGATGATGTCACCATCCTACAAATATACCTGTGTAAATGAGAGCTCATAGTAATGTGTATAGCGCATCGTGTAAATGTGTATTCCTGTAGTATCATAAACCAGTTAGGTAGGGGCTTGAATCCTGCACTTGCCAAGTGTGTGTGTGATCTCCTTGGAGAAAAGCAACCTTTTTGGAGAGTAGTGAAACACCCTAAAGGTGGTATACCAATCTTTGTCAAGTCTGATGATGTCACCATCCTACAAATATACCTGTGGAAAAAAGCGCTCCCAGTAATGTGTATAGCGTGTCATGTAAATACGTGCTCCTATAGTATCATAAACCAGTTAAGTAGTGGTTTGAATCCTGCACTTGACAAGTGCGTGTGTGATCTCCTTGGAGAGAAGCAACCTTTTTGGAGAGTACTCAAACACCTTAAAAGTGGTATACTAATCTTTGTTAAGTCTGATGATGTCACCATCCTACAAATATACCAGTGGAAAAAAGAGCTGCTAGTAATGTGTATAGCGTGTTGTGTTAATGCATACTTCTCTAGTATCATGAAGTAGTTAGGTAGGGGGTTGAATCCTGCATTTGTCAACTGTGTGTGACCTCCTTGGAGAGGAGCAACAATTTTGGAGACTACTAAAACACCTTAAAAGCGGTATACTTATCTTTGTGAAGTCTGAAGATGTCACCATCCTACAAATATACCTGTGGAAAGGAAAACATCCAGTAATGTGTATAGCATGTCATGTTAATGTATACTGCTCTATTATCATAATGTAGCTAGGTAGGGGTTTGAATCCTGCACTTGATGAGTGTGTGTGACACTGTTGGGCAATGTGCTGTGAGTTTTGCTTCTACTACTGTATGACATATCAGTATGACAACAGTATGTGCATTGCACATGTGAGGTAGCTGTGTGGCAAATACATATACGTACATGTGACCTCAATTATTGCATGTGTGGGAACCCTTCTTTCTCCAAGAACACATCTGTCATCTTTGCCAGAGTGTGCTGCTGCTTTCCAGACCTTAGGTCACATCTGTATGCTTGTGACAAGGCCAGACACTGCAGTGATCCCTGGCCTAGGTCATCCGTGTCACACACACTCATTACGGTTTCTACTGAATTGTGTGAGTGAAGTTTATGGCCGAGGTATATGTCAGACCTGTTCAAACGCAGCAAAGTCTGTCAATGATGGCTATTCATTATAGGTGTACAACAACCTTTGTGGATATGCATGCAGACCCCTTATTGCTTATGTGATCCACCGAGGGATTTCAAAATACCTTTGGAAATGTGATTATCAAAGGAGAGATGACGTAACACTTGGTTGCATGTACACATCGGTACTGGTTCTTCATGTTAGTGGCTACTACCTATGTGGTACTGTGGGGATACTATGTTCCGTAAAGTTGGATGACTATGCTTTGGTTGCTTATAGCTTTTGCATGGGTTTGACAACAGGTATCTGTCTGTATGATACCCTTGTAGAGGATGTGTTTGTCATCTGGAGAATGCATTATAGGCCACAGTATGCATTACCAGACATGGACGGACATATCCCTACTGTGATTGCTTGTACCTAAGAGAGCTATATGCCAAACAGGAGTGGTCTCAGTAATGGGTGCAGGTGAATACCACTGGTAATTGGCATAGTATAGTACCTGAAGGATCCAAATGTTACTGTGTGTCCTACATCTGTGTGTCAGTTGTCAAGACATCATCTAATGATTGGTTATGGTCAGGCTGTTGAAGTTATGTATACTACCAGAATGCAAAACAATGACAGATAGTAACAGTATTACCCACAGCACAGTGTCAAACCATGTCATACACACATGTGTAGTCAAGTTCCGAAATGTGTGTAGTACAATGCATGCTGGCCACACATAGAAACTATGGAGTGTTACTGTGTAATACAGGGCATGCCACCCTGCCCATGTGCCCACTATGCACGTACATGCAGACAGTGCACCTCCACCATGTTCACAAATGTGCACCTGCAAATCTGTGCTACACACATCCCACACATACTGTCCACTCTCTAACACATGCTGCCAATACTACACACATCAGCCAAGTGGCACGTGGGCGGACAATACACTATTGGAACTAACCCTGGTGTAAACAATACTACATTGACAATCATAGCTTTAATGCTCAGCTACACCTTCAAGCATATCGTTACACTCTACTGCTGACAACATGCTAACATTGCTATACTGCTATAAAGTCACCCTATGCATCAGCACCATGGTAGCCTGTTCCTGCATCAATGTTACAGATGACAGGAGGTGGCACAGGTTTCATCATAGGCACAGGTTGTGTTGTTGGTTTGCCAGAAGCCTACAGTGAGCCATACAATCGACATGTGTGTGTGTGTGTGTGTGTGTGTGTGTGTGTGTGTGTGTGTGTGTGTGTGTGTGTGTTTGTGTGTGTGCGTGTGTGTGTATATGTGTGTGTGTGAGGGCCAAGAGTACTGCTATGGGCCAATGTTGATGTAATGTGTGTGGGTATGTGTTAGCCTTAGGTGTCTGGTATATGTGTGTGTGTGTGTGTGTGTGTGTGTGTGTGTGTGTGTGTGTGTGTGTGTATGTGTGTGTGCATGCACACAGTTCCACCATGTGGCTGCCATATACGGGTATTTGTGGTACAGCCACAGACTGTACCTGCCAGGCTTTACAGATCACCGTCTCTGGCCACGGATACGGTACCTGTGCCTGGCAGGGGTGCTACTGACACTATCAGGTACTAAGCCAGACTGGGTACTATCCCCAGAGGTAGATGGATGTACACTGGACCCAGGACCCTGCTGGGACTGTCCAGAGCCACGTGCATGTGGTCTTCTAGGACGTTCTATGGACAGCCCACCCCCAACATTGCTGGGGCTGGTACTGGCATTACGGGAGCGGCTGTGATTTGAGGGATGTCCGTGGCGACTGCCAGCTGCTGATGTTGCTGGCATACATCCATGTCGACGACTCAACCATCCCGAACTGTCCTGACACATGGACATGACATTGCGGAGGGCATCTAATGTCTCACCCCAACGTCTATCAGTGACCTCAGTGTAGTTACGAATGGCACCTGCTAGGTCATGGATACTGTCAATTACAGTGGTGTTATGTGCCCTCTGTGCCCTTAGTCCCTGTCTGGTGTACCGTTCCATACGTGCCTGTGCTTCTATGACAGCCTGGAACATTTGTGAGGTTGTAAGACCTTTGGCATGTCTGCCAGGGGCATGATGAGCAGCAGTGCTCTGACGAGAACCCCTGGAATCTGCCTATGTGGTACCCTTCCAGACATCTGGGTATGGCTGCTGTGTCGGGATGCATGTGCCATAGATTCCACACTGTCCTGGCCGATACTGACTGTACGCTGTCCCTCAGCTAAGGGCATTGGTGATGGATGTATTGGCAGTATGACTGTGTGCATGGATGGGGTGGACACTTGTGTACTGTCGATTGGTGGCCCAATGACAGACCCTGGCAAACATGCCTGTGCCTCAACATACCTATGATCATTATCACTATTTTGCTCAGTGACATCAGTTTCCCTGCTGCAGTGAACCAGCCCAAACTCAGCACCTGTGAGAGGAAGACAGGAAACACACTTTACAACCTGTACATGATGTCGGAACACATGCACACATGCACAAATGCACACATGCACACATGAACACATGAACACATGAACACATGCACACATGCACACATGCACACATGTACACATGAACCCATGAACACATGCACACATGCACACATGCACACATGAACACATGCACACATGCACACCTGCACACATGCACACATGAACGCATGAACACATGCACATGGGCACATGAACACATGAACACATGCACACATGAACACATGCACACATCCACACATGCACACAAATACACTCCTCATTAAAGCAGACACACACTCACACACACACACACACACACACACACACACACACACACACACACACACACACACCACCAGCAATCCAGAACATACTCAATAGCGGGTGATGGTGGGGTACAGTATCACAAGCCAAACAGTTATATCACATGTGTCAGCATGTAGGACGTGTGTTGCTCAACAGCATGCAGTGCGAGTCTAGACAGTCCTTGCTAATAACAGTATACATGGCTTTGATGCATGTGTGTTGTTGTTCAGTGATTGGCCTCACCCTGGAACGCAATGTGTAAATGGACACAACATTGCTGTGCAAGTATTAAAAGCTCTGCAATGTCCTGTGCACCATCAATCACAGGTATACATACCATGGCTGGATGTGGATCTGTGTGTCACATAGATATCCATTTCTGTTTAGAGCATCTGTGTCTTTAGCAGATAATTGTGGACACAGGTTTAGCACATACATGCTATGTATACACACAGGATGAATGGTGCATGTATACCTGATGGAATACCATTGCTCTACTTAGCCATTGTATAGTGGTTATGGTGAGTGTAGGACATATTGTGGATATGTCAGTGCCAGCCATGACATGGCATGCTACAACACAACTGCAACATTAAACATCACACATACACAATGTGTGTCATGTGACCTATACACTCAATAGCATTACAAGACATATATGTGTCACTTTGTACAAATGGTGTTTGCTATGCATATTGTGTATAGGTGTATATGTTTGCACACACACAACATTGAGGTGCATAGCAATTAATGCTATATGTAGTACTGTGGTCACTGTAACTGGATGGGGTGTAGTACCATTAGCCATCATCATGCAGCATCAAGTGGTCACTCAAGGCTACTAATATGTGCCAGACTGGCACATAGCTTGCTGTACCTGAACTGCAGTACCATGGCTACATTCACCATTTCACAGCCAGTTGTTACATGGGTTTGTAAGGTGCCCAATAAGGGGCATTGCCTAACATGAATGTGTTATGTGTTGAAGAGTGTCGCACAGCCACATGAGAGGCCTTTACCCCTCAGGTATATTATGTGTGCTGTGTGGACGACATTTGGGATACTGGAGTGTGACCTTACAGCGGGTGTCTGAATATGCCATGTGTAGCATGTTAACGTGTACTGTGTATGACAAAGTTGTGTATGTTGTGTGCATGTGTATTGACTCTCCAATGTCCACTACAGTGTTGCCACAATTGTGTGGGATGCTCTGTGTATTGCATGTGTTTGAGGCAGCTACTCATGTTACTGGGATGTGCATAGTCTCACAGCAATCATTCACAGCATGCATTATGCGAAGGTGTGTTCCGTGTACATGACCTACACCTCAACTATGACATGCACATTTAATTAGCAATATTAAATGTAGAACACACTTACCAGCATGGGTCTGCTGCCTTGATGTCACAACAGAGGGACCTACAAGGATATGAGACAGTTTGTCGGTGGCAACAACTGTGGCATTGCTACTGTGTGTTTGCAATCTTACAGTAGTACAACGGTTGACAGTCACAGGCCTACAGATTATATTCCTAATTATTAGTATTGCACAACACTAGGCACCACATCTTCTAACTACACAGTATACATCTCACATAAGCATGCTCTACCAATAGAGGTAACAGTAGTCTACAGCTATGCCATGTTACCTGCACGCTCCGTGTCAACTTGCTGGGTGGCTCTGGCCTCCATGACGATACATGTTAGTTGTTGTTGTTGTTGACCAGGAGCCACCTGACTCAGGAGCAGCTCCTCAGCTCTGGTGAGGGGGGGATGGATGGCTACCCCACCACCTGTGGCAAGCTGTTGTCTACAAATATCAGACGCACGCTGCCGGACATGTCTAATTAAATCACTGCAGTCATGGCATACCTGCTCATATGTCTGGTTATGCATGCCTATGTCATTTACCCTATGTACAAGATCTTGCCACAGTGCAGTCCGCTCATGCTGGTCCTGGCTGGTTCTTGAGAACAGCAGGGCATACTGCTGCACCAGGCTTGTTGTAATCTGTTCCTCCTCTGCTGGGATATATGTGGGATGAAGATGGTGGGCCATGACCCTGGAAGACAATGAATCAATATGTGTGAGCAAGTCATGTGGCACACTTATTCTAAAGTACAGATATCAATTAACTGCCATATATAGCAACCTATTGGCTGTCAGAGGATACACGCTTTCAATACCACATATCAGTGCTCAACCCACAACTGCCTGACAGTGCCTAGCACACTCTACATATCAAGCCATGTTTTGCACAGCAACAAAGATAAACCACTATGTAAGACTATACAACAGTACATGGCACACCGTATGCTACACAATGCACCACCTAGCCACAGGAGGTATATATCAAGCTAATGCATCAAGAAATTTGTAATCCATTGCAATGATTGTAAATTCCAGTTACAGTATTATCAGTATACCACACTAGCCGTTGATGGCAGACCCCTGCCTAACATATGTGCACATTTGTTAATATAGGTGGCATGCTGCTGTACTAGACTATGCATGTTGCTAGATACGCACTTATATCCTGTAACACACATATGACCGAGGCCATGGTACAGGCAAACCCACACATCAGACATACATACCAGACACAAAGGTATGGCAACTCAGATGACCTTTACCTGTGTACCATACAGTACTGTGTGTCAGTAGTTACAAAACCTTATGCCTGAGGTATGTAATCTGTGAGGCCTACAGGGAACACACAAAACAGTGGTTCCAAGAAATGTGGACACACACCATACTGTGCTGTTTAGGCATACAGCTTCAGGTAGTACTACAGTTCATACAGGAGTTGGATTCACCAGCAATAACACTCAATAAGCATACATGTACTGCTTTAGCCTACAATGGGACACCCCAGTCGACACCAAGGGACTACATCAGACCATATGGCATACTGCTTTTTCTGCCTAGCAATAGCATACACATCTTTTGCTGGGATCACAGCTAGGACACATAATACCATGACAGAAACACTAAGCTATCACACATATACAGAACTCTGACACATTCACCAACACATTCACCCTCACACTCAGTCAACCTCACATAGCAATTATTGCAACAAGTACATGTGGGTGTGTATCTATTCATAGGTAGGTAATAGGCTATTGGCCCTAGGCCCTATAGAAGTCTAGCCATACACTACCCTGGCCATTGACACACAGGTAATTTAATTTCACATGGCCCTGTCAAGCAGAGCCACAGAGGTGATTCCCAGGGTGTATTTCCTATCTCCCATACAATCATCAGGATTATTTATGATGACTGCTAATTAGGAGCTTTGTTTGCTATTGATAGGTGGTTTGTTCCAGAGAATGGGATGTCTCTGAGATAGGAATCTATCCCTCCAGCATGTGCTGTTTATTGAGGTCACAGGATTTAGCTCCCTAGAGCGTGTAGCTCATAGGGATTGTGATCTGTTTACGTGGAGCATATCTAACAGCTCTGGGTTTGACATAGCTTTGTATGTTAGGCAGAGGTCACCTCTGGGTAGGCGGCATGCGACACAGTCTAGTTGTGGTTTTGTGAGACGGTCTGCATAGGGCATCTGTTTGAGGCCAGTATTACTCATTGTGAGGTATGTCTGTGTCCTTTCCAGTTGCTGTAGATGTCTTGTGAGGTACATACCACATGGGGCATTGTACTCTATAATGGGTTTTATGTGTGATGAGTAGAGGGGAACACTGACCTATATTTCCCTGGATGACACACCTTTTGTGATGACGTGTGCCACGTAGACAGATTACATGACTAGTGTGGCACTGCGATTATCAAAGGGGAAACTACTGTCCACCTGTGTCCCATGGTCTCTTATCACACCTTCGGTGTTAAGTAGACTACCACCTATATGGTAGTTAATGGGTACAGAGTGTTTGCAAGAAGGGATGCCAATGCAGTGTCAACATTGAGCTTGAGTCCATCCATGGCTTTGTCACCAGGCATCTGTTGCAGTAAATATGACTCTCTCTCTCTCTCTCTCTATATATATATATATATATATATATATATATATATATATATATATATATATACATACACACACATACATATAAACATCCATTGGTGTACATACAGATATACATATAGGCACATATACAGTCCACCTTTCATGGTGGTGATATAAATTTTGCGAAGGTTGTGAGGTATACAGTTATGTCATAATATTGCACAGTGTTGTGCGGAATGCATTGAAGGTGTTCTCAGCCCACGTAGCTTTAGCAGGCCTCACTGGCTGCAACACTGCAAACCTGACGAATCATACCTTCAGCGGTTAACCACCACATGTCATAAACCAGCACTGTATGCTGTCTTATTTGCCACACACTACAACTTACATAGAAATATGCACATAACAACCTTCAACAATGTATATATGTCCACCCTTCACAAACAGTTGCAGTATGTCCCTTGCTCTATGCACATGTACAGATGCTAATATATCTGACGCAGACAGATCTCTCCATATGCGTGTACCATACACACACAAGGTCCACACTGTTGTAAGTTCGTGTATCTCATGGCTGACCTGTTGGGCCTTGCTGCAACATGAACAGGTGTCACATGTGAGCACACAGTAATATTAGAGGGTGTATATATAGCTGTAAATGCTAGATTAGCATACTAGCCTGGTACAGCTGTTGCCAATGTTAAGCTACACATTAATATGACTATCATGCATTTGTTACTCTGTCACATCCATGTTTATATAACTGTATGCGCTACTCCCCCAAACAGACATTGTACACACTACTGTACAGAACACAGATAACATGGATCAGACGTTTGACATTTAATGCTGAACTACATATGTCACAGTCATATCCCACTGCACACAGCTACACACTGATTTCTCCATGCCAGTAGTTATGCAGGGCATCTGTGCATAGAAACGTACTGCTGCCACATATGCATGATTCAAACTATGTAGAGTACTCTTCAAAAACATCTACTACATGCCAGTAAATACATAGCTGTTACATACCTTTCCTTTGTATGTGTTTGTATTTGTCAGTTCTGTGTGTTTTGAAATTACATTTTTTTTATATCTTATTTTTTTCTAGATATTTTTTCAATATAATTTTTTTTCAATATATTATTTAGTTTTCAATATTTTTTATTTTTTTATCTTTTTTTCAATATATTTTATTTTATATTTTTTTTTCTGTTGCTGTTGTCTGTGTGTCTCTCTCTCTCCGTACCTGCAATGAAATGATTGCATGTGGCTACAGCAAGTACAGCCTGCTTTTATAGGTATCTGCACATGTGCATGTGATGGCCTCTGCACCAATTGGTGGCCACCATTTGGCAATTGCATGCAGCTTGCTGTGTGGTACTTGCAGTACTCACTGTCATAGCAACCCAATACTATAAATTGCTAAGTCAGGTAGGCATAGCCCTTTCAGCTTTCCAAAGTGGGGACCATGCTTGTTTGCTGTGGACACCTTTGTGTAAGTCAGAAGGTTGGTATACTTCTTATATCTGATACTAGGGGTGTAGCCAGTGATTTGAATGTTGTACTCAGACCTGAATGTTGCCACTTCCAGTACACAGTTGTCAGTGTAGAATTGTACTCACCCCTACAAATGCTAACACAAGATACATTGGAGTATGTAGTTTATTTTCAACTTATACAGTTAGCTGCCATACATACGTAGTTATTGAGATGTTTTCATTTGGCACATGAACTGTTTGTAAACTGCTATACTGTGAATATTAATGTACTCATGTCTGCACAGTTTGAGCTTTTTTTTTTTGGTTGAAATTAGCACAGGATGCTCATGAAAACTGGACAATTCCAGTACTGATTATGCCTACCTACATCCTTGCTGGATCTTAAAAACACAGGTATTTTGTACAATTGGGTGTGGATTGTCCTGTCATGATACTGTGTGGGGGCTGTAAAGTGCTGCTGTAGCATTATTTACTGCTAGAATGGCTGGTTCTGTTATCACAGGCATGTAATGCAATTCCACAACAACTGCTGGTAATGTTCCACAGAACAGGTTTTGTGTTATGGCATTCCTATCTTTCCTTTACATTCACTCATTCTGATGCATGATATATATATATATATATATATATATATTTCGGCAACAACCTGCTGTATATCTACTGTGGCTTAGTGGTACTTCATGCAGTTTAGTGTGTCCGGGGTTCGAGACTGACAGTGGTGTTTTACTTTGCTGCTGAGCAGAACAAGGACCCTCACATGCAGGGTGGCTAATGCACTTTTAAGCAGTTGTAAGCGGGTTTGCGCAGGTTTAAGTGACGCTTAGCAATACTTAGCTAAGCGCACACAAGTGCACACTTGCGCAAACCCACTAATGACTGCTTAAAAGTGCTTACTCCCGCTAACCCCCGTGCTCATTTCTTTGAAAGAAAAGAAAATGGGGAGATTGGAAAGTGGTTAAAAGGGGCACAAAAAGGGAAAGACAGCAGGGAAAACAGCTAGGGATGTGCAGGACGGGTGTAGGGAAGGTCCATAGCTGCCCATTTCTTTAACAGCAACAGCTGTGCATATACTAGACATTTGGAGGGAAATTTGAAACCTTCCACCCCTGAGAGAGGGGTGAGGACAACAAAGTATGTAGTACTGCCAGTTAAATTTCAGTTTATGTCTCCAGCGGACATGTGTGCAAAATGGGCAGCTATGTATGGGGCATAATTTTTTTGTGGGAGCAGATTGCCCTTTTTTTTTCTCAGGTGATAGTGGAATGTGGGGTAGGGGAAGTAGGTATATTTGGGGAGGTAGGTTGGGGAGGTAAACAGACAAGACAAACAAAATGCATACAGGGGCGGAATATGACACATGGGGTGGGTGAACACCACTGATGGGGAAGGATGTTTGGAAATTGCAAGCCCATGAGCCCACAGATGGCAACAGTGGAACTGAGATCCCCACCCATGGGCAGTGACCGCTGCACCTTCACATCCCTGAGGGTGGCTGTGCTGGGGGCTGTGTAGGAGGGGCAGGCTCACCCTTGAGTCATGCCACTCATGCCTCGAGATGGCATAGAGGATCAGGGACTGAGTGCTGGATCTCCCTACGCACCACAGCCCTGACCATTCGGAGGGTGATAGGTGGCCCTCCTCCGGCCATGCTTGCATGGGGGGGATGAGCCCCATCCCCTGCAGTGCTTCCACCCGAAGGTGGCACAGGGCCAATGGAGAAGAAGGTTCCGGGCTGGGCACCAGACCTGCTGGTGCCAGGTGCCATCACCAGCTGAGGTGGGACAGGTGGGTCCTCTGGGACCAGCCTTCCCATACGTTGTATGTTTAGGAGGATTTAATGACAATATGGGTTGGCAACAGCCAACAACATTCCAAATTAGTTGTAACAGCATGCAGTAATATTCCCATTAACCCAACACACCAGAGATCCAACAGTTGAACAGTAAGCATAACACATGCATATATAGAACAACAGTGGACATTCCAACAGCATGCAGGATTGATTGGTGGCAACAGGCCACCAAGATTATGGTGTTTGAACAGGGCACATGCATCAAAGTAAATGCAGATATTTATAAACCAATAGGACATATGTCCCAACAAATGTTTTGAGATTAGACATACCCATTGAGGTGTGGAATTGCATTGTTTATGCACATACAGTAGGGTGTAAAAAGAAACCTCCATTAACAACTTATATGTACTTATAATTTACACTACATTCCTATTGACTGAAGGTATATATCCCCTACATGTATTATTACACTAGGCAAAGTCCATTAAGTTGTAAAATGGGTTTTGCTAGTTCCTTATATACCTGACCTGTATCAGACATACAAACTGTCCAGGATGCAGATGTTACTGCTACATATTTATATATTTTATTTATATTTATATATCTACATATCTGGATGTGTTCAGGTGACATTATCAGTTATATTTCTACAGCCCCCTACATTTCTAGCAGCACACTGACATTTCTGGGGCACACATTAACAAGCTACTTGTGTTCCAGATTTACCTATACATGCCAGCCATTAACCAACAGTTGAGGACTGTATATATGCTTCACAGCTACTGGCACTCCCTTCATCCACTTTATATGCGCCTGCCCAAGTGTGGGTTGACAGCACTTAATACAACAGTACTATTTATATAATGCAAGAGTACAACAACATTTCGAACTAAGTGACACGGACACACTCCAGGAATTATACCTTTATTAATTACATTACACACTTTTCTAGAGGCTCTCTCATTTATTTGATATTACAGTGCATGAAGAAGACTTATTCAAGACATATTATGCCTTTATTAATGGGTTACAACACTCTTTTTCAGGCTCTCTCACTTATTTTATATAACAGTACATGCAGAATAATTACTAACCTGCCTGGTGGCATAGCCATAGCAGCCTATCTGCATAGGCTTGCTGATTTGCAGCATGGACACCTGCAGCTGTAAAGTAAATGAAGTGATATTGAGACATATACCTATCCATAATATCGAGTACAATAGCAATTCTTACGTACTCCATTCCATGGCTACCTACTCAGTAGTGGGGCATTGTGTATCCCCTGGGCCTCCTGTATTCATTGGTTCAGTTGGTCCTGCTTGCGTCTCTTCAGGTCTGCGTAGTGGTGTCTGACCTGCTCACCAGTCCGAGGGACACCTGTGGCACTGGTGAGATCATGTGCGAGATGGTTCCAGGCTTCTGCTTTGTATTCGGTGCCCTGGAACTGGTCCTGCAGGAGTCTGGCATCATGATTATGGACAAGGAGCCAAACCATCACTTTGACTCCTCAGTGCCCCACCGTTGTGCTCGAAAGCGAGAGCCCTCTCCAACACCAGCCATGCTGCCTGCAGATGGGAGCTACAACCAGTTATGGCAAGTATTCCCACCTATGGAGCTTAAATATGCCTCATTTCCCACACTTGTGATTGGCCAGATTTGAAAATTCTCAGCTGAGTGCACACCTGCTTAGCACTGAGTAAACTTTGATTAATATGTATATGTATGTTGACAATGCATGGACAGCAAAAGCTGTCATGGCTTAGTGGTTCAGTACTGTGATTATGGTGCACAGTATCCCACGTTTGAGGCCTGTCATTGCTTTTTATTTTACTACTGGCCTGACCGGCTAGGAGGTGTGGCTGTGTTTAGCCAACTTTGCTCAACTTTGCCCAGCGTTGCTCTACATTGCTTGACATTGCCCGACATTGTGCTAGTTAGCGCAGTGCACAGCTTCGCGCAAACATATTTTGTTTGCACTAGTTGGCGCAATGCGCAGCTCCGTGCAAAGCCATTGCTCTAGTTAAAGCAGTGCTAAGCTATGGGCAATTATTCATAAATGTGCTTAATACTGGTAAATGTTGCTTAGCAGTGCTTCACATTGCTTAAGATATGTTACTTATGCATTCATCAGTATGCATGACCATTTCACCTTCTTATATATATATATATATATATATATATATATATATATATATATATATAAAATATCGTTCACTACATAGGCCATTGCAATGCATTTTACTAAAGTTTTAAAGGTAAATATCAGGAATTATTTTTATGCACAAATTTCCTGCAGAAAATGGAAAGGGGAGTGGTGGGAATCGAACCGGGAATGCCTCCTCTTTGTGCGAAGGCTCTACCACTACACTATTGCTATTTGGCTTAATTTGCATATAAGTGGTTTATTATCCTCTTCAATGTCTAAACTGCTAACTGTAGCTAAGCAATGGGCAAACCCACGCACACACACGCAAATACTGGCAGCTATATCGGGAATAATATAAAAAAAAGTTTTACATTTTATTATATTTGTACATGGGGTTTAGAATGTGGGGGAGTGTAGTGTTGGGGATATACACATTTGAGCGGACTCGCTCATGTCTGGTGACATTTGCAGATTTAGGCACTTGCAGGGGCGTGGATATTTGGACTGCTCGGCAGTCTGACATGCCTCCTGCACTCATGCACGCTCCGTGTTAGCCTTAGAGTTGAGTCAGCATGCCCTCATGAATATGTATGGCGTGCTGACGTCATACTCATAGGCTGCAGTTTCCATGTAAGAGTTATTTAGTCTTACACGGAGGATTACTGAATCCCAGCCAGTATCATGCTATTGGTTAACTAGAATATGTGATAGTTATGTTAAAAACTGAGAACTTTTTGGAAAGATATAAACAGCAAGGAGTCAGGGGAGAGCAGCTTCTAATAAGACAGCACTGCTAAAAAACAAAGAGTCAAACAGAGATATGAGGATAACTTAGGCCTGTGTAGTACTCTAGATGCAGAGTGTTACCATCTTGTGCATTTCAGATGTGACTGAAGAGATGATCACACATGAACATACAGGAGACAAGCAATGGGTACTTACAACTTGCCTAAAGTGTAACACATCTGCATGTGTAGGGCTGAATTCAGAAACATTAACATGAGATTTACACTATGTGTACACCTTACAGTACTCTTTCTGCATTCAGAAACAGGCCTACCATGGTGCCTTTGCATAAAGTTGTGCAGCACCATGGTGGACTATCTGTGCAGCCATGGTAGATGTTAACGTGGCATTCTAGGAGTGAGTCATACGTTAATTAGCCATTTCCTGTCCCCAAAACTGCCTGTTGTAAGGCATTTATGCAGTCGCATCTAGCCACTCTCGATAATGAACATGGTCAAAAGACTATGTTTATCCATCACAACAGAGGTAACTGCTAGAGAGTTTAGCAGTTTTGGGTATGTGTACATATGTGAGGGCCTGCATGATGATGCACACGTGACTATGTGTTTGCCTTGGAGGTTGCAAAAGGGATGTTAGTGAGGGTGTATGCTAGTTGTATATGTACAGGTGAAAAGCTGAGACTGCCCATGAGTCCAATCATGTGTAGAGATGTGTGTGTGTGTGTGTGTGTGTGTGTGTGTGTGTGTGTGTGTGTGTGTGTGTGTGTGTGTGCGCGCGCATGAAATTAATTTGTGAATGTGTGTGTGATGTGGTGGGGGCTGTCATATTGACATATGACTAGATTAATGAGCAAATCCTGCAACATTGGGTCAGGGGACCACTAGTTACCTGATATGTTTCTATAAATATGTAAGTCAGTGGGACTATTAGACACCAGCTATATCTCTAAATATGTGGGTTAGTGGGGACAACTAGCCACAAGATATATTTCTAAATATGTGGGCTGGGAGGACCACTTGCCACTAGATATGTAAATATGTGGGTGTAGAGGATCACTGTCTCCCAAGGATGTACTTATCATCATGTCTTAATGACATTTAAACATAATAGGGATTGGAAGGAGAAACACTAGCCACCAAGGAGAACTCTTAGGTTTCATGCCTGAGCAATGCTTAAACAGAACAGGGATGGGATAACAGTAGACATGAGGGATTATTCTTTAGCCATGTACTTTAGCAGCACTTACACATAATTTGGGTTAGGTGGGAACACTAGATACCAGGGATACATTACTTAAAAAAAACATGGAGCAGGGAACCAACAAACACCAGGGATAGTATAAGTCATGTGCCTTAATGACACTAAAAGAGATTCCAACCATGTCTCTTCCCACTTCCTTCAGAGCTTTAGTCCTGTCTACCACCACTAGACACCAGGGATTGAATTTACAAATAAAATAAGAACTTAAACAAAATAAAGTCAGCAAAAGCTGAAATAGATTTCAGCCCTGCACTCCTGCCACAGTAAGCCTCACTATTAACCCACTGTACTAAATAAGCAGAGTGTACTTTAGGATGTATCGAGTATCTCAGGCATTATTCAATGCCTACGACAATTTGGAAATTAAGAGGGAGAGGGATTAAACATTAGACTTACTTCTCAACCTAGTAGTGCAAGGAAATCATGACATTGCCAAAGGTGATGGTGAGACAAAATCAGGGGCAAATGTAATTCTTCATCCTACAAAGTTAGAAAGTCATTAGCATAACAGCTTTTTCACTATCATGGATTTACTCGAGGACATAAACTGTGTAACTCTATCGTCTGGCATTAATGACTGACTGAAATCATCTTTGCGGGTAGGAAAAAGGACACATCGGGGATCTCACAACAGATGGACAGATATGGGTAATATGGGATGTGTGCATGTGTGCGTGTGTGTATGTGTGTGTGTGTGTGTGTGTGTGTGTGTGTGTGTGTGTGTGTGTGTGTGTATGTGTGTGTGTCTGTGTGTGTGTTGAAATGCATGTGCTGTATGTGGTGGAGTGAATGGGAGGTCGTGCCTGTGCTAACATGATATTGCTGCTCATATCATTAACTAATGCAGAAAAGGCCAGATCTGCACTCACAGTAGATAACAGAGACATGCAAATTAGTCATTAATGAGGTATTTATTCACTGTGGCTAATGTGTCTCTGGATTACAAAATATCACGTCTGGAAACAGGGCCTTTTTAATGCAGCCCTTAAGACAAACATTGGGGCTCTTTATGGATATCTGAAGTAGTCTACAGGCCTAGAATGTAGTGTCTACTACTATCTATAATTACATATGAATGACTAGATAAAGTATTGTGCACAATGTATTTATTTATTTGACATTTGTTGACCGGGAAAGTCCAACTGGGTCAGGAACCCACTTTCAGCAGAGGCCCATGGAGAAAATCTCCACTAAGTATAAAACATTTTACAAAATTAAAACATTTACAAATATTAAAACATGTTACAAAAAATGAAATCCAGAGATCATTACATTTCAGTGGAAGTGTAGCTTACATATTATGGGTAGTATTGTTGATATATTAGCAGCTGATAATTCTTACAGCAGTAAATATTGCAATCAAGAAGTACAGGGATAAAGGTTAATACAGCTGGCTTATCTAGTTACAATTTTTGCATAAAGGCTGATAGAATGCAATTATAATGAAAGTTTGTACAGTTTAAAAAGGGAGTCTACAGGGGGATCTTAGGTAGACTGCAGGTACATCTTCGGAAAAAAAGAAATTAAGGGAAAGTACATGCTTAGCTAAGGTACATTAGCTGGGTTGATTGGAGCAGGGATTGCTAGGTCACTTTGGAACAGGAGCAAGTGTTTGTATCTTGCAGGTTTTTTTTCATGTGAGTTTGAAATTTTTGTGGTCTGTAATAGTCCTGATTCTGCTTGGTAGGGCGTTCCAGAGTTTTTCTACAGTGTAAGAGTATTGGCACTGACCAGCTTTTCTATTTGGCCTGTGTAGGGTTACTAGTTGCTTGTCTTCAGATCAAAGATTGCTGGTGAGTATGTAAGATTGTAGGATTGAGTTAAGAGCTGGGCAGTTATCAGGTTGGTATTTAACTTTGTGTGCTGTATTTTAGTTGTAGGTGGTCTAGGATGAGTGGGAGTTTGAGCCAATTGAGTTTATGGAGAACAGTGCAGTGATGCGTGTTGTGGGGTGTATTTATACCAAATTTTGCAGTTTTATTGTAGCAGGATTCTACTTTACTTTTTACAGCAGTCTGAATGTTTGTCTGCATGGGAGCACTGTAGAGAACGGATGGGAGCAGATAAGTAGCAGCCAGGGTAGTTTTGGTAGTTTAGTTCATGAAGTTTTTGTGCCAGCATAACATTCCTAGTTTGCAGTGTTTTTTTGTTTGTTTTTTATTGCATTTTGAATATGTAGATTAAAGGAGAACTCATTGTCTGTGTTTACTCCTAGTAGTTTGGCTTGGGAAGCAACTTCTAGTTGAGTATTGGTCAGTGAAGTGATCTTGAAGTTTGTTGAGAGATTATTGGGTGTGAAAAGGAGAAATTTTGTTTTATTAGAGTTCACCAGGAGTTATGCTTTGTTTAGCCAGGTCTCTGTGGATGTAAAGGCAGTTTAGATTAGAGGCTGAAGGTGTTTTATGTTGTCGGAATATGAGATGATAGTAGAATTGTCAACATATCGTATAAGGGAGCTATGGTTGGAGGCATTGTGGAGGTTGTTAATGAAGATGTTAAAAAGTAATAGACTGAGAATGGACCTTGTAGAACTCCAGTGTCTGGCAGATAGTTTGAGAGGGTTCCTTGCCATTTTGTGCATTGTTACCTTTCTGTTAGGTAACTGTTGAACCATAGTTGAGAAGAAGGGGAGAAACCAAGGTTAGAGAGTTGTAGTAGTTTTGGATGGGAAACACTGTCAAGGCCATGGATAGATCAATAAATATTATAGATGTAGCAGTCTGGCATTCCTGGCTTAGTTGACTGTATCTGTGAAGGAAACTATGTGACGGTCTAAAGCCATGCTGAGTGGGGTAAATATTTTATTTTGTCACGTACGATTAAGCAACTGTTTACATATGCATTTTTCTAGTATTTTGTATAGGGGATATAGTATGGCGATGGGGCGATAATTGGAAATCTCATAGGATTTACTGTCTTTGTGTAGGGGGATTATTATAGATTTTTTCCAGAGGGTGGGGATGTAGGATTCTGTGATGGATCAGTTGATGCATATACTGACTGGATAAGCTATGGCATCTCCAGTGAGCTTTAAGTACTCTGGTGGGGGATTATCAGTGGAGGGAGAAGAATGCTTTAGTTGGAGGAGTAACCTATGTATGTGGTGAGTGGATACAGGTTGGGGAGCAAAGAGAGGAAGATGATTGTGAGCTGTGGTAGTATCATGAGGGAGATGGGAAGATGAGGAGGGGGTTCTGTAGTAGTTTGGGAGGGGCTGGGGTTTTGACTGTGGAGAGAGAGTTTGAAGGCTAATTGGAGAGATTGAGTAGATGAGTATCCTGTTAATGAAATG
Source organism: Protopterus annectens (assembly GCF_019279795.1). Lineage (NCBI taxonomy): Eukaryota > Metazoa > Chordata > Ceratodontiformes > Protopteridae > Protopterus > Protopterus annectens. The sequence continues at coordinate 1,041,597,442 of NC_056727.1, read as the reverse complement.
TGTGTTGAAAGCTTCAGCTATCTGGGATGGGGTTTTATCAGTGGCAGCAGGTGGGTTTTCTTTGGTTCTAGGGTTAAGGAGTCTAGAGATGGTATGTCAAACATTTTTTGGGTTGTTTTTGTTGGTGGCTAGCTGGTGGGAGAAATAGCGCTTTTTGTCATTGTTAGCCATTTTTTACCTGGTTGTGTAGTTCTATGTACTTTTGGTAATTTGGTTCACTTTTATTATGTTTCCATTCTTGCCAGGCTTTGTCTGTTGTTACTAGTAGGTGTTTGGTGTCCTTAGCTAACAAGTGAGCATGATTTATTTTTATTCTTTTATTGTGGAGGGGAGCTAGTTTGCTAAGGGTATCTAGGAATATTTTGTTGAAATGGCTAATGGCATAATCTAATGGTACGGATTTTAGTGAGGACCATTAATAGATTTAAGTACTGAGTTAAACTGTTGCTGGTTGAAGTTAGACAAATTACTTGAGGTTTTATAAATGTGTGTTTTGTTGGTTTGGGTTATGTTTTTGGTAGTAGAAGTGGGTAGGTGGTCACTTAAATTAATAGGTAGGATTCCATAGCCATGATCAGACCAGGCACTCAAAAAAACATTCAGCCAAGAAGCCTCACAGTTCACTTACATGCACAGGTCAGTATATATAATTAAGACCAATTGTATACAAAATGAGGCATATAAAGATTAACTGTTTGGGCATGGGGGGGTTGGCTAAAGGGTCTGAGGTAGTGTGCACGCCACAGCCAATAGTTTATAAATATAGATAAGTTAATGCAGTTCAGTTAAACAAAAGAAGGCTCAAATCAAGTGAGACATACACTGTAGGGTAACTTGGGTGGTCGTTCCTCATATCCAGACTACAGACTCAGACTGAGTGATTACAGCAGTGGTAAGGATTAAGGAACTGTAGGGTAACTTGGGTGGTCGTTCCTCATATCTAGACTACAGACTCAGACTGGGTGATTACCGCAGTGGTAAGAATTAAGGAACTGTAGGGCAACTTGGGTGGTCATTCTTCATATCCAGACTACAGATTCAGACTGGGTGATTACCGCAGTGGTAAGGATTAAGGAACTGTAGGGCAACTTGAGTGGTCATTCCTCATATCCAGACTACAGATTCAGATTAGGTGATTATTGCAATGCTACAATTGCTGATAACTTTTATTTCCATCTATTATTTCCCAGTCATGTCATTACACTGTGCTTTGAAGCCACTGTGACTTTATGGATCAGTGCAATAGGACACAGTAGTAATCTCATGTGAGAACATGGTAAAGCTGTAATATTAATTTTAGTACAAAGTGGTTAGTGTATAACCATGTTTATCATGTTTGTCCCCATTCAGAAGAAATAACTGTATATAGCTCCTCCTTGTCCTGGATTCAAACTAAAATCAGACAATTACTAGCTATTAGAGACAGCCTTTTCAATATGCAACACAGGACATGGTTTCCTAGTGACTTCATCACATTTCATACCATATGAAATAGAGGTGCTATGCTCTCAAGCAAAAACAAAGAAAGAAACAAACAAAAAATCGAACAAGGCTTTTGTGTACCACATACAACAGCACAATGATGCCTCCACTCCCACCAGCTGAAAAATATTCTAACCATTTTCAGAAATCACTATTAACTGCCTTCTGATTTTGCAACACAGACTCCTTTTCCCTCATTGTCACTCCTGTTTCAATATGCAAATTATATATACCTCCTTGGATCACAAACTAATCAGCGCAGTTAAACCCATGTCTCTAGATAGAGAGTGCATCCCACCAGAAATTCTAAAAAAATGACAGGGCTAGCCACCTGCCAATGTAAACATTGGCTCTAGGTAATTTGGATATACTGACTAATGTTGATTTGACTTCTCTGCCCCATGGCAAATGGGGAAAAAAGGGGAGGTGATGATGATGACATGACTGCTCTTTTCATTCGTAGGTTATAGGTTCATAGGAGGTTACTAAGCTAATGGTCCTAGGGTCTTTACAAGCCTAGCCATGTAGCAAAACCGTGTACCCCAATTGGACATAGTTAGGTGTCAGTTTTAGCAGAGTGTTGTATCTATGGCTCTGTTACTGTATTTACAGTTTTGTCATGAAAGTAATGTTTCCCTACTGCTGGAAGCAATCATTTGTTGTCTCTCTCTTAAAGTTTGGATGTTCTACTTCCATATCTCTCAGCTGTCCAGATTTTTGCATAATGCCCAGATTTTTGCTTTATATTTTTGGTCTGCTTCTCAGAAAATTTGTCCTTTTCCATCAAATCATTGAAAACCGAAGTCAGTAAATAATAGCAAACATTTCAGTTTCTGACTATTATTCTAGTGACTTTCTAATCTCATAACAGCAATGTTTAAAATCAGTCCCTATTTTTAGGCCTTTGTCCCCTCATTATTTGTGGTTTTGTCCTGATTCCTTGCATTAAGAAGTTGAGAGGTACAGTATGTCTACTTCTCTGACTACCATGCCAGTGCCTTACTAATAACCTACCTAAAATAAGGGGAAATGCATACATTAGCAATTTCTTGACCACTTTTTAATATTCATTCTTCTCCCCCATACTAAACATGATTTTAGATCAAACCACAGAACTAATAAAGGTCTCCTTCACTTCACTGAAATAATCTGTGGAGACCTTCTCTCTGGTAAATTTGATTGTAAAATCTTTTTGTATCCATCATAAATATCTGATTCTGATCCACAGGCAAAACTTATGCCAAACCTTAACGAGTGTTTTTTTTTTCTCTCTGATTGTACTCAGCTAGCTTTCTAGTTTTCATTATAATATGAAAAGGGGATGAAGATGGCATTATCTGTAGTAAATTCTGGTTCATTTTGACTGTGTCTTGTATGCTTAAGGAGAATGAAGAATTCTGAGGGTTTCCATAAGTTATGTGTTATTATACAATGACCCCCCATTAATATTTGAAAACGTGCATGCTGATTGGCCAGCTCAACCAGCGTGCCTGTTGTAAATCCCACAATATACCAACGGAAAAAGGTCCGGTCACCCAGACTTCTTTCCATTGGTATATTGTTTAAATTTTATTTTTATTTCTTAAAAAAAAAAAAATAAAATCTTTAGCCCCGTCTCCGGACATACCAGAGAGGCAGCTTGGGCAAAATACTAGGGAAATCAGGTACGTTATTTAAAATTAAACACACGTACCTCATATCCCTTGTATTTCTTCCATGCTGTCTCTCTCCTACCCCTAAACTGCCCTAAAGTGTTTTTTTTTTTAATTAAAAAAAGAAAAAAGAAAAATGGACAGCGGAGACGTTCTTTTCTCCATTGCTTCCATTTCAAAGCATTGATGTACTGGGTATGCATGGGAATGCAAGTCCCATATGCATGTGCAGAGCATCAACACAAGGAAACAGTATACTACTAGCCATGGAAGAACAATAATGCACCATTATACAAAGACATTATTTAAGAAAAGTAAGTATTTTTGTTTTAAATAATGTCATTGTTTAATAGCAATAACCAACTCTGTGGTTGTGGTATACTGAAATTTAAAACAAGACAGAGCCAGCACAAAGTTTGGTATGATAGTTTAATATGCCAAAAGATATAATAACATGGGTGGGCAAAAAACATCCCAACACCCAAACCAAACCGGTTTCGGCTCAACAGCCTTCTTCAGTGAGAAAGACAAACAGCATATCATTTTAGGGGGAATGAATCAGATTGGTCTTGGGTTTAATGATGTTATTATATATAAGTTGTGGTATATGTAGGCTTCCATTAACTCTGATGAAGCCATTGGTTTAATGGTGAAAGTGCTTAGTTGTGGAAGTTAATAAACTGACTTTCTCCTGGCTGATCTGATTTCTTGTCATTTACCAGTGTAGCTCTTGTTGGACTTTTCTTGTGTTTGGATTGTGTCTACAGTTTCAGTCAGCACGGAGTAGTTGTCTGTTTCTTTTTTGTTTTCAGTGTGTGGAAACTATCGTAGAGTGGCATTTTGTTTTACTACATTACCTTGCTGATGGAGGAGTTGATTAGTGAGCTTACCTCCTCTGTTCAAAGGATCACAGCGTTGTTGGGTGAGAGGGACATTAGAGGCATGTCACATACGACACTAACGGACTCTCAGGTTGAGTTGTTCACACTCCATATGCCATCGAGTTTTGATGTAGTGAACAACACAAATACGGATGTTGAAACATCGTGAATTGAAGGGAGACACATTCAAAAATCGTTACAGCTACCTAAATTTGATTTCTCAGACTTGAAAGAGGAGAGAAACGACCAACGAAGAGAAACGTCGACTTTGTCTAAGCAGATTGATCTTTTTGGTGATTTGTGTCGCAAGTACAGGGATTTACAGATGGACAACGCCTGTCTTTCCAGATTGATTGCCTTGAGACAGATGCCCAAAGAACTCAGGGTATGGAAATTGCCCATGGGGATTGAAAGCACCACCACAGCATTTAAAGAATTGACTGACCTTTTCAACAAAACAGGTTTGGAAGTATGTGATATTATCATTAAGAACAATGTCAACAAATTGACGGGTATGGAAAGGGAAATTGTGACTTTAAATGACAGTATTGTTAATGATTTGTTGTTTCCTCAGCAGGTTGCTAAATATCCTAAGATGCTTGACAATGTTGAGAATTTTGTTAACAAAAATATAAAAATTAAAAGTAAAAAATTATGTAGGCATTCTGAGGACTACAAGAACAATAAAGTGTACTCTTTGGGGGTCAAACGACAACTTTAGCAATAAAAGGGTCGGTAAAAACTCTGATGGTGCTTCATCTACTAAGTACAATGTCAACGACGACAATGGGGATGTATTATTGAGGCAAGAGGATCAACATTTTTTACCTGGGGATTCCCAGGTGAGGAGATCAGAACGTTTATTGAACAAGAGAGGGGGTGGGCAACATTATCAACCCCAAGAGGGTACATACCATTATCAGCAGTACAATTTTCAATGCAACAACAATTGGGGACAGGGGGCAAAAAGGGACAGAAACAACAGAATTAACAGAAGTAATTGTATGTAATGGAAATCCTGAGAATATTGTGAATTTTGAAAGTATTGAACATGTTGAAAGTGTACAACAAAATGGTGAGGAAAAAATGTGTCTTTAAAAAATGTTTTAAATAATTCAGGAAACTGTGTTGTTCACCATCAAAGGAATGTTTTTTTCCATTTACAATTATAGTGCATTAATAATAAATGACACATATCACCAATTGCTAAGTAAAGGTTTAACATGTGTGCCTACTTTTTATTTAGAGTTTGTGGATTACTTTGTTAGTTTAAAAATGTTTACCAGACAGCTTAGCTTGTCGTTGTTTTTTAAGGAACAGAACAACAAAAGGAGTATTGTACCTGCTATACTTAAAAGGAAATACACGTTTATTCCACCTACCCATAAGGAGGTTTTGGTTTTTGAAAAGTTATGTATTAATGAAATGAGGAAAGGTTTACACAAAACCAGGAAAGATTTGTATTGTGATAACTTGACCTGTGAGGAAAGAAAGTTGTTGCAAGATTTAAGTAAGAACCATGAAGTGAGAATAATGAAACTGGACAAGGGTGGGGGAGTGGTTATAATGCCCCATTCTGATTATGTGGCTAGGATGCAGGAAATTTTAGATGATTCATCTACCTATCGGAGAGTGTCAGTTAATGAAATTTCTACAGCCTATCATAGAATAGATTTGTTTTTGATGGATGCACTCTTTCAGGGGGCAATTATAGAAAGTGAGTTTGATTATTTGAAGGTGGAACATCCTATTACACCAGTATTATTTGGGATTCCCAAGGTCCACAAGAAAATTGAGGACCCCCCCCCCCCTTTTAGGCCAATTGTGGCAGCCAGGGGTTCCAAAACTGAGCCAGTGGCTAGTTTTGTGGACAGGGGTACTCAAACAATTTTTACTGGTGTGAGCCACATTGTCAAAGATTCCTGGAACAGTTTAGAGCAGTTAAGGGATCTTAGAGAGGATTTTGATGGATCTCTTTTAACGATTGATGTTATCAATCTTTTCTCTGTGATTCTGCACTTAGAAGGACTGGACTTTTGTAGGGAAAGTTTAATCAAACACGGTGACTTGAATGGTGAGAGAATTAATCACTTAGTTTCCTTAATGGACTTAGTCCTTAGTAACATTTTTTTAACCTCTGAAGGCAAACTTTTGCACCAGATTTCAGGGGTGGCTATGGGGGCAAAATGTGCCCCAGGTTTTGCCAACCTGGTTTTGTTACATTGGGAGGAACTCTTTGTATTTGGTTCAAACTATATGCAGAAGATAGTGCAATATAACCGATTCCTGGATGATATATTGATTCTTGGGGGGGGGGGGTCGTGAATCTGAGGCAACGGATTTTGTGGAATATTTGAACTCAACCACTTGTTTTCTCAGATTTACCAGTAAATGGAATGATATGAGTATTGATTTACTGGATATAAATCTTGTTAAAACCACAAAGGGTTTACAGAGTAATATAGTCAAGAAAAAGACTTATAGTGATTCCTTCTTGCATTATGACAGTTGTCATCCACAATACCAGAGAAAGAGTGTGGTTAAGGGTCAGATGGTCAGGTTGTTATGACTGGTCAGTGACAATGACTGGTTCGATAAGGAAATTTACAACTTAATAAGGATGTTTTTGGACAGGGGTTATCCCCTGAAGCTCCTGTTAAGAACTAGGAAGGAGGTTAGTCTTAAAAGGACTACCCAGTTTTCCCCTATTTTGTGGGGTGGCCACATTGATTCAAAAAAGGTGGATACCTTGAAAAAGAAGACTGCATAGTTCTGAGGTTTAATCACCAGATTCCTTTTATTTTGGACACTATGCAGAAGGCATGGGAATTGTGTTTTGGAAATAACATCAAGGAGTTTTTAGGTGCAATACCCAGGGTAGTCTTTAGTAGAGGTAGGAATGTTAAAAAGATTTTGGAGTCAACTTCTGTGAATTACGGTTATTCCAGAATGTACAAATGCGGCACGTGCAAGTATTGTAGGTACATCAATGAAGGGCCCTTTGTTGTGGTAACAGGTTATGACAAGTCTATTCCGTGCCCTGGTAGATGTTCCTGTAATACTAGAATGGTGGTTTATTTAGCTACCTGTATGGCATGTCCGGCTTTTTATGTCAGAAAGACAGTTAGAAAATTGAAAGAAAGGATTTGAGAACATCTCAGGGCTATTAAAAATAAGGATACTTGTAATGCCCTGTACATGCATAGTACCCCTAGTGAAAGAGGAGGGACGACAAGTTAAAAGTATGCACAATGGGGACTAATTGGCAGATTAGGTTAAATGCCACTACTCTCCCAGGTATAAACGATGGTATTTCTATGCTTCCTTACTTAAAGTTAAGAAGTTACGATATTTGATTTTTCACACACACACACACACACACACACACACACACACACACACATATATATATATATATATATATATATATATATATATATATATCTATATATATTATTTTTTTCAAAATATTCTGTTTATGTTGTGTCTGAGTTTATATATGTATATATTTTTTGAAGTTGCATAGTCATTATTGGATGTGCATGAAATAAGTTAAAGTATTTTTAAAGTAGTATTTTTTAAATTTGTTTAAATTTGTTTAATCTGATTGACAATTAATTGATTAGAGCATTATAATCTATAAAATTTTAACAAACATTATTATTATTTTTATATGCTTAATTGATTTATGAAAAATATGTATTTTAGGGGAGAACAAATCTGATTGGTCTTGGGTTTAATGATGTGATTATATATAAGTTGTGGTATATGTAGGCTTCCATTAACTCTGATGAAGCCATTGGTTTAATGGTGAAAGCGCTTAGTTGTGGAAGTTAATAAAATGACTTTCTCCTGGCTGATCTGATTTCTTGTCATTTACCAGTGTTAAAACATTGCCATAGTACTAACTGGGTATTACATACTCTAACTGTAAAACGCAGAGTACTTCCAGTGGACAGAGGCCAACCACCTCTCATTAGGCCCACACTTGACCATAGGACATCAATGTCTCTACTGCATCATGTGCAAACATCTTCTGATGATTCCTCTACTGTGAGCCCAGCAGGCAAATTCAGACGATCATATTGCAGTTGTGTTTCCTTCCCACAATACACCTACAAGAGTCACCACATCCAGCACCTCAGTAGAGCAACATGGGCCAAGTGTTTCTGAATTGGACAGGGGAAGCCAAGAATATGATGTGAGCTGTCATCGTGAGCACCATAGACTGTGTTACAGTAACACTGACAGTTGATCCAGTATGTGTCCTGTTGTGTTATTTTGACCCTGTGTCAGTGAAGACCATGTAAAGTATCTGTGGTTGCTGAAATGTCTGATGCCACAGGATTTTCTGACACTTTTTTAAGTAATATGTAAATAGGGTCATTTGTTGATATGTATTACCTGATTGACACTGACATAGGTTACTGATGATATTGACAGCAATAATGCAATATGTCACGTCATGCGTTCATTTTGTTAGTGAACAGATACAAGTGATGTTTTCCTTACAGTTTTCCTTGATGTGTGCCATTCACTCATACACAACTATTCCTCTGTGTGCATTGTGTCACTTATGGCATTTTAATATGGTCCTACACATGCCTAACACCAGCACTTACTGCCTTTCTCTGTAACTGTTTCCATTCTCAATCACCATGCTTACTATTATTTCCTATGTATGCCTTCCCATATCTGACTGAACCTGCACATATATGTGTATATAAATATGTTCCTGTATCAATAACATTAATGTACATTGCAGAGGGTCTGCTTCACATGAATGAAATCTCATTTGACTGACTTTCTTTTAACCAAGACCAAAATGCCTAATTTTTCAAAATACTGAAAACTCACTTGACTGAAACTCATTAGACTGAAAGCTTACAATGCTGAATTTCAAAATACTAACTTATAAACCATAGACATGCACACTTACAACACCAATGACTAACTCATTCCAGAACTTAAAAACTACTTATGTACCCTCTTAACAGAAACCAGATGATATAAAACCAAACTAGGTGGAGGGCTGTGCCCCCACCCCCCCAATATGGGGGGGGGGGTTGGGGCTGTGCCCCCCTTATATATATATATATATATATAAACTTCAGGATCGCACTACAGTGGGGAAAAAGGCATGTACCTTTTACTTACCTTACAGTTGTCTACATGCTGCCACTACTGCTGAGAATGAACAAAACATCTGCCAGATACCTCCCATAAAAATGTAAACACACATACCCATATTTAGAAACACTACAACACTATTTTCTACATGACTACTGATATTCTGACAATCAGCACTATAAGTTAAAGTAATTCTTTTTATCACAAGCAAATCACAGGAGAAGGGAAACCCACATCATGTCTATGGCTTGCAATTCAGTATAATGAGATTCAGTCAAATGAGTCTTCAGTATTTTCAATATTCAGTATTATGGTCTCGGTCAAATGAAATTCAGTCAAATGAGATTTCAGTCATGTGAAGTAGACACGTTGCACGTATGTTGAGAGGTCAATGCCATTGATTCTCTGCATGTCTGCACATATATTATATGGAAATGACCCATGTTGCAGCAATACTATGTGTAAGTGAGGCAGAACAGTTATTATACAGCCAATATTTTTGTGTATGTATATACCAATGCATTCCTCTACACGTCATGGACCTTGCTTTCTTGTGATTGTGCCTACTGAATGGATAATATTCTATGGTATTACTCTGTATGATGATATCCTGTCAAGTGGATAATTCAGTTGTGCATAACTCCTGCATCCCACACACATGCTTGGGTGCCTTTCTTTGGTGATGTACCTTGCAGACAGTCTTCCTACATTGTTGTTTTAGTGTTTTGCATGTGTTCATATGGTATACATTAATATTAGGTTATATAATGTTAACTGTGAACATCTAATGGATCATTTCCACTAGTTGAGAACTGTGTTGCTGTTGTGGAGCAAACGTGAACTTTGAAGTTTACTATGTGTACTTATGTACCTCTGGTTGGACATGACTCAAAGGTATGTCAGATTGTGTGTTACCTGAGCTAGGGCGTGTGCTGGCATCCTCAATCAACCATGCCGGTTTCCTCTCCCCACTTGTCCTCCTGATCCTCCTCTGACAGCTGTGAAATATTATCTGCAGACATCTGTGGTTTTTGAGGTATATCACCCACACCTGCAGTGGCAAGCTGTCATGTTTTGATGTTAACATATTGTATAGCATGACACACACAATAATTATCTGCATTGCCTTTTCAGGTGTGCATTGCAGTGCACCCCAAACATCTGAATCTGGATTTCATGACACCAAGCACATTTTCAATGGTTTAACTTGTTACAGTGTGTCATCTATATTAGGCATCCTTTGCAGGGTTGGATGGGGTTCTATATGGCATGATTAGATATGGTTCTAGTGGATAACTTCAGTCACCTGTTGGTTGGAAGGAGGTGGCACATATGTTGTCATCATGCATACTTTTTTGATTCAGTTTACAGCATAGCTGTGTTCCTGTATTTACCAACAAGTAGTAGTCCCTCGGGTATTTCAATGTTTTTGAAGGCAGCCCGCAGACCATTTTTCTACCACAAAGTAGTATCATGTAAACTCCCAGGGTGTGTCACCATTATGTTTGTTATGGTGCCATCCATTGTGCATACCAGCTGGCAATACAGCAATGACCACCTCTTTGTATTTATGTAACTTTATGCTTCAGGTACTGCAGGGATTTTGATAGGAACATATGTGCAGTTGTTTTGCACCAAGTACCCAGGGGAAGTTAACAAGTGGCATAGAAATGGTGCATTATATTCCTGCAGTCTATGACTGTGGATGGAAAGTGGATGTACTCATCCAAGTTGATGCACATTGTTCCCAGGAATTGAGAGAGGATGCAACTGGCAGTTGTCTGGGACACTTCTACTGCATTTCTAATATGCTATTGAAATGTCCCAGTTGCCAGTATACCTACGTTCAGGCATACTTTGATTTTGGACATGTATGAGGTTACCTTGAAAGTTACATGCATACATGTGCAGAGCACATAAGTTACAAACAGTGTGCACCAGTTCTCTGTCTAATCTGTACCGGCCAATTATGGTTTGATCAGAGAGTTGGCTTAGATGTAGCCTGGCTCATTGTCTAGCTGGCTGCCTTCTAGGATGCATTGCCAGATCTTCCTCTATGGCTATCAGTACACCAGTCTGCTGTAGCACATTACATATTAATTATATGTTTTTTTTTTCTTTTTGTTAATGCTGCAGACTCTACAAGATTCTGTAATATAGACCTTCCTCTCTTGATAAAAGATGTAGTTTCTGCCAAATACTTTCATAAAATTGTTGGTGAAGCACATTATAGTGTTTAATTGAGTTAGGCATGCTTGCTGTGTTGTGAAATCTGGCAGGCATGAGCAGATTTTGAAATTATCATACACTGATTAGATAATTACTAAGGCTTGCTTCAGAGTACTTTATGGAAGCACGTCTGCCATTTGTCAGATGAAGTCTTCCTTTGGTGTGCTACAATGTCTGTAAATTTCTTTTGGAATTTGGCCCTGTAGGTTTGCAATCTATCAAGTACCATTATCTTTTGTGTTTAGTATATTTTTAATTCATTGTTTTGTTCCTGTCTTTGTACATGTCTCTCCAGGACTCAACAAAAAATGGTACTTTCTAGCTGGCATTTCTTGTTAATAAATGCAATTACTTCTTCTTTCGGCTTTTCCCAGTTAGGGGTTGCCACAGCAGATCACCTGTCTGCTCATGACTGGCAGTGGAGTTTTACAGTGTCGAGTTGCCAGCCCGGCACCCAACCTTCCACAGAAGGCACACACACATGCACTCACACCTAGGGCCAATTTAGAGTGTTCAATCCACCTGCAGCATGTCTTTGAGATGTGGGAGGAAACCGGAGCACCCGGAGGAAACCCACACGACCACAGGGAGGACATGCAGACTCCGCACAGAAGGCACCCCAGCCGAGGATCGGACTGGAGAACCTCTTGCTGTGAGGTGACAATGCTAATCACTGCACCACCATGGCTGCCCAATAAATGCAATTACTTAAATTACTTAAAGAAATTTAGTATGAAAGATAAAAAAAAAGAAAACTACCCAGCACACAGTCTTCAGTACAATGAATACTGAGTCATTAATGATATCTATATGATAGCTGCTTAACCAAGTTATAAGACAAATATTATAAGCTGGGTAAGTAACTCACACTGATGTGTACAGTAAACATAGCAATGTTACAGTCTAGAAGTGTGGAAATGTCTGGGTTTTAATTTGGGAAGTATTAAAGATGCAATATGGCAAATCTGAGTAATTCCTTGTTTTTAAACAATTGTAATGTGTGGAATTTTCATGTATTTTATTTTTACTCTTTCAAATCTATACATTACAATTTAGAGACAGTTGTTTAATAAGTACATAAGACAGAAGGTGGTTAATATAGGGTAATAGCTCCTCCATCTTGTGAACCAAGTTGATGATAGTGACTAGAAAGTGAGAACCTGTTAGCAAGAGTTGAACTGAAATATTGTATTTATTATATATTTATATATTTATATATTTATTTATTTATTTACATATTGTTGATCCCACTAGGTCAATGATCACTTTTCAGAGGGGACCTGAGGTGGTATTCATACTGACTAGGGGAAATTTGGCTAACACACTGGGAAACATCCACTACTCTTTTCGTTAAGTGTTATGGGATCTGTTACATTCACCTGAGCTAGCACCATCTCAGGCAGATGGGGCATTAGTTTAACATCTTTTCCAAAGAATGTATGCAGTAACATAAAAGTATTGTAAAAAGGTGTTTGTATTTTGCTATAACATCACTCATATAGATTGCCTGTAAGGGAGCATTTCATGTTGCATCTCTCAAATTTATTTATTTATTTAACATTTGTTTACTGGGAAAGTCCAACTGGGATAGAGCCCATTTTGAGTGGAGGCCCGAGGAGAAACACTCCAGATGCATGTCTTTGGAACATGGGAGGAAATCAGAGTACCTGGAGGAAACCTACATGAATGCAAGGGGGGACATGCAGACTCTGCACAGGAGGTACCCTGGCTGAGAATTGAAAGGAAGGACCTCTAGGTGTGAGGCAACAATGTTAACTGCTGCACCACTGCACCACCAAATTTATCTTATCCTTCTTTCTTTGTAACCTGATAGGTTATACCTGATCACATACCTTCATATTTGGATATTGCTAATTATCAATCATGACCTGTCTTGCAGTCTTTATCTGTATGCACATTGTCCTGCCCTAAAGTTTATAGACTACACTGTACACTCCTTGATGTCAGCAGCCACTGAAAACTCAAATCATATATCATAGGTAAGTTCTAAACCAGTGGCCTTTGTGGACCATTTTAAGATTACCCAGTTTCCCTTCCAAAGGTGAGAATCAAACCCTGTACTTTGCACTGAGGCAAACACCTTAACTACTGTACCAAACACCTACACCCAGAAAAAATGTTATTTATCATTGCTACCTAGCATGATAACAGACCACTTTTTAATGACGTGAGGTTCCTGATTTGTGACCTCCCCCAAACCCAGTTCATTTGCAGGCCTTTTGGAACTGTTTTCATATATACAGCTTTCCTTTCTATGTTTAGTTTTCAGCTCATTTCTAAATACGACCAGCTTTTTACTGAGTGTATGCCCATGCAGCAGCTTATTGCTCAGAGTTACAAATGAATGAATCCTGCCCCAATGTTTATTCTGTAGCTCCATTAGTATTGGATTGCAAGATACTATTCCATTTGACCTTAGCATATCTTAAATAATGTAAACACACTATTAAGTTAAATGCCTTGATATAAAATACTACTTCTTCATTAATTGTTAGTGTTCATTAGTGAAAATATGGTTATGTACCTCAAGGTATGATTCAAAGTGTCATGAAATAGCACTCATGGAAGACGATATACTGCAATAACTCTTCATTCTTACTTTAAATGAATAAGGTGCTAGCAAAATAATAAAAAGAACAGTTGTCTTTTGTATGGGTCATACATTAATTATTCAGAGGGCATGACCTATGTGACCTGATGACCCTAGTTCAGCACAGGAGGATAATCAGGGCAGTGCAATGTGTTGCTTTGGTGCTGTAATATATTTAACTCAGACCTCTCACAGTTGAAGTCAATGTAAGCTAGTCATCATACAGAGCAAAAGACTGAAAGGAGTTACTCCAGTTTAAACTCAAAATTTAGATTTATTCAAACTGCAGTTTGGCTTTATTTCAGTACTGCTTTAACCATGAAAGCTGATAGGATTATAGGAAAAATGGCAGTCAGTTTACAGGTTTAGTAAATCTAAGCAATTACTATGATTCTGACATAGTTAAAAATCAGCATTTCAATATTTTTACAAATTTAATATAATTAAAAAGAAATATCCTTATTTATTTATGAATGAATATGCATGCAGACATAAAATTTACAAGTCATGAGTTTTTTTTTTTAATTAAAACTGATGTGACAAGTTTCTCACATTTAATTTATTCTCTTTTGCTTCTCAATACTCAATGCCAAGAAATGTCACATTTTCATGTGTCAGCACAGACTGATAGGAGGTGACAGAGGCATATAAAATCCAGGTCTTTACTGACAAAACTGGCCTTTCTCCCCTGAATTAATATGTATGAGAGCGACTTTCTGTGACTTTTAAATCAATGCGTATCAAACTTCATTTTCATTCCTGTCATGATGTGCTCTGTTTTCCTGCCTTCCAGATGTCTACTTGTCCTGACCACTTGGCAGGTTTCAGAGATAGCTCTGTTAAGGTCTCGGTCTTACTTTTATAGTGTTTATCTCATACTGAAATATCACATACCTGATTGTTGTCAATGAAATAGCTGAACTGTATGAAGTTTGGATGGGTGTAAGTAGTGTAGACTTGAATAAGATGAAGTTTATATTACATCACTTTTTTCTAAGTGTTTTGTTTAGATGAAATGACATTTATGTGGCATTGACTCTAACCCTTATTTTACATCACTTCTGCCTTCTGGGCTATTTTTTTCACTTTTTGGCCCATGTCTGTAACTAAATCTAAATAAACAGTAACCTAAAATAAGCACAAAAAAAAAGCAATTTTACAACCTTTGCTCAAAGCTTTCAGTGGATCACAATTAACAAGTACACAAACACAAAGCTTTCAGTGCCATTGCATTATCACACTGGAATTCTATCAGCTAAAATCAAAGCAGTTATCTTCAGTTTTTTTCAGATTATATAGAGAAGAACATTTATTAATTAAATGAAACTGCTCATGCTCAAATTGCACACTAATATGGACACAAAATAATTCATCTATTTATGATTACTAATGTGTTAATAAAGGAAGCATTAAGTTCTTATGAAAATATAAATACATAATGCAGCATATACATTTCAAAGTTAGGACAACATTCATAAAACAATTCCCATATACACAATATAAGGCTTCAAAACACATTGTTTATGTATTTATTTAATAGCTAAACAGAAAGCTATCCCTTTTTAGTGGAGGCCAAGGAAGAAAAGCTCTGAAAAAGTTACATAACATAAAGAACATAGTAAACAGAGGTATGTAATTAATCAACAAATAAACAACATTTAAACAGAGTACCATTAATTAATAGCAGCATAATCTAAAGAGCTATGAAACATATTTGGAAGTGAATTTGGTAGAAGGAGAGAAAAGGACAAAATGCAGAATTAGTTTTAAGAAGTGAGAGAAGATGTTTTAGGATAGATAGATGGAAGAAGATTGAGAAGTGGAGGACAGGAAGGAGATTTTAGATCAATAACTGAGGATATAGTGCTTGGACTGAACAGGGAAAAGTAAAGGACCTGACATGTATCATCCAAGAGTTGTGCGTGTCCAGAGATAGAGGTATCTATTAGATATTCTCTTATCTGTGTCTTAAAACAGTTGCTGTTTACTGGACTTCTTAGAGAGAGGAAGGAAGTTCTACATTTTGTCCGGGAAAGAGAATTGCAAAGAGTCCACAGCTGACTTGTTAGCTTTTATAAGTTAATAACATTTTGTCAGTGGATCTCAGTTGTCTACTTGGGCTATAAAGTTGGAGAATATTTTTTTTTCAAATTGGGCATTTGTCTGGATAATATATGAATAATCATTAAGCAATTGAGACATGCTACACATTTACAAAAATGAGTGCAATATTAACAGGAAAAGCTGTTACTATGAAGAAGCATGCCATAACCTAAAATCTCTTGTCAGACTTACTCTAACAGAGTATACCATAGAACTGCTGAATATAAACTAAACATAATTTGGTACTTCATGGAATTTATTTTTGAAGATGCTGCATTGTGCATCTGTTTTGTGTACCTTTTAGTTTTATTGGTGCAATGATTATTGATTAACCCAGCATCTGGTTGTTACACAAGGAAAGTTGTTTATTACAGTTGTAGAAGAGAGGGAGGTCAGTTTTGTAAGACGTGTTGGGAGATCCAGTTGCCCTCCCATGCCACAGCACTAATCAGCCATGAATGGCTGTATACCATAGTCAGCAACAAAGATGTAAATCCCCTACTGGGATAAAAAAAATGGCTGGTCTCCACCACATTATAAACTGATGTTGTATCAAACTCTGTGTGGCCACCTCCAAAAGGAATGCTATGCAACTCACATATGGCAAAAGGGCATGATAGATGGCTTTGATATTTGATAATGCAAAATGGTCTAAACCCAGAAATAGCAGTGCCACACTACCATTACTATTGGACATCAGGAGTCAACGCAAGGGAGATTCACAATTATTTACACAATTGAACATATATCAGTGCAACCCACTATATAACACATGGTTAGAAACTTTATTAAATATTACTGTAACTTATAAGATAAAAAGCAAAGCATGCACTGAAGCGTTAATGTTTATTTGCCAAACAGGACAAATTATATGCAACAACTATACAGCTTATACAAACTGGTGGGATTGTAAAGATGAGAACAGGACATATACATGATGTATTTATTGTTGTTTCATGTTGCAGCCAAAAGGATGGAAAGGTCTAGTTCGTAAGCTTCGCGTGTGGTTAGTGCAAGACCAGAGCAAAAATACAAAGTATGTAAACATCTGCATAATATAAAAAAAACACTGCTTGACAAAATGCAGATGAGTATTCTACTATAACAGACTCAGTCCTTAGCAAAATTAATTAAATTTCAGTTAGCATGCAATGCAGTCAGCTGCACCTTCAGATTTTAGTCTCAATTTCCATTCTTATTGCTATTTTCTGATCTGTAGCTCTTCCCTTCTATACTAATTTCTTCCAGCTTCCTTCTGTACTACCTCTAGCTCTTTTTCTGGCTCTGCAATCACGCTTTCTTCATTCATTCTCTTTGTTCTTCTGTGCTCGTTAGTTTTTGATGGACAGTGACCTCCATCCCATTGCACTAATGCTCTTCCAGTCTGTCCATGTTTTTCATATTGTCCTCTACTGATTCCTTTATTAGTCTTTGCAATGTTTCCTTCTGCTCTGTTTCCTTCCATGCATAGCTAGCGCCATCCGCCACCATTTCATTGTTTTCTGTTCCTGCACTCTTCCCTTAAGTCTTACTACTACATGATTTGGTGTTCAGTCTTTCATCACACATTCAGTACAGCAAATGTTTTGGAAGGAAGGTTTTGTATAGGAATGATGGTTCATCACAGAATGCCAGTATATGCTTGTGGGATCACAACTGAGACTGGGATTTTATCATTTCCTCCCCACTGTTTTCCAATATTGTAGCTGATAAATACACACACAGATATATATATATATATATATATATATATATATACATACATAAACTAATGATCTTTGCAGATAAAATGGCAGATTTTTTTCATTAACCCTGCTGTAATACTATAAGTATTCTGTCGTTGACTTCTTCTGAAAATTGTTTTATGTCACATAATAAGAACCCACATCATTCAGACAACAATAATACCTCTCAAAAAAGGTCTGGAGTTTGTGGGTGTTGTGTTAGAAGGGCCCCATCAATGGGGGTGGCAGTCCCATTGACAGCAATCAACTGAAGAGAAAGCTAATGGTAGTGCTTAGCGATCTGGAACTTATCACCTGGAAAAAATATTGTAGATAGGGTGAATTGTAAAATTAGAAGAATAGACATGAACAGAAATTATGATCTACTGCAGATGGGTATACCTGATATAATATGTATGTGTGACTAATGTGTGGAAATGGTGCAATGAACGTGGATCTAATCAAAGATCTGTACAAGCTGACCAAGGGTTGACTGGGTGTAGTACGAAAACAGTAAACTAGAAGGATAAAGGAAGCATCTTGTGAAAATGAAGCAGATGTCTTCCAAGAAAATGGCACAGATAAATTAATAACCAGCCTAGGATAGTGATGCAGTTGCAAAAAGGTGCCACCGGGCATAAATAAGAGACTAGTAAGACGTTATTAGTCCAGGTTATCAATTCAATTATACAGATAAGGAGTATCTGCACTGTTGGGAATGGAACACTCCCCAGGCAAGAACATCTCATGAGTCATGTAAAATAGGAACAGTAGCCCATTCAGAATTCTGGAATGAGATGGACATGTTAGCTAATCAGACAGTAATAAAAAAAAAAAAAAAGGCTAAACTGGTACAAGTGTAAGAACCCAGTATGTCAATATATGCCTAGATCATTGTGCCCCAGACCAGTGATAAAAAGGAAATGGCTGTTAGCATCTGAAGGGATAGAATGAAATGGTGTCACACAGCTGGGGATTGGTGATGCATGGTAGGTTTATACAATAAATACAATTTAACCTGGGCAATAAGGAAGGAGACCTTCTTCTGTAGATGTCCACCGGGGTGTCAGATGCAATCACAGGAAGCTTGGGCAGGACAGAATGTCTGGCCTGTGAAATACTGAACAAACTGGAAAGAGTATCAGATGGCAAAGATGTGTCTTAGGTCTAAAAACAAGTACAGCTATGAGGGTCCATTAAACAGCTGTCACTAAGCATGGATCAGTGAGTCCATTAGACTGAGTCAAAGGTGGCTTCTTTGGGTGCAGAAGATCTGGGATGATCCATCAGTGGGAATTTTGGACAAACAAAACCATGTCCAGTCACTGTGCAAGAAGAATTGGCCAGTATGGAGTAGTGAGTTAGTGTGCTGTATAGTCAAACAACAGAAGAGCAATCCCATACTCTGAGTATTGTAGATTAGTCCCAAAGAGCTCTGTGGGAATCAGATGGTGGAAGGAATTAGAAGTAAAAGGAAGGGAGCATCGCAAAAACTTAAAGTGAATATGAAAATTAAAGACCAGTATATATAAAATAAAAGTTAAAGCTTGAGAACATCAGGTTGGAACTGCAGAAATGCAGGACTTCACAGCAGCCAGTGTGCCATTCAACAGTGAGCAATATGTGCGAGCACGCGTGCACATGTGTATGTGTGTGTGTGTGTGTGTGTGTGTGTGTGTGTGTGTGTGTGTGTGTGTGTGTATGTGTGTGGGTGTGTGTGTGTATGGGGTGTCATCAAACAAAAAATATATATTTGTGAATGAGGGTCAAGCACTATCAGGAAGTTAAACACAAAGGCCTCTGCCATTAACCTGTTATGGTATTGATGAGCACTAGTCTAAGTGGTCAGTGATGATGTTGGTGCTTCGAAATTTCTTTTTCTGAAAACTCATTAATTATTTTTATCTAGTACTGCAAAAATTGTATTGGTTTTCAAGTAAGTTAAAAAGCTGTATTCCATTTCATGAGTTTTTAATTGCTTTTGGTGAGCCTTTCGATGTGTGAGTCATCTACTGGATGTGATATGGCCATATGTTTGTCATATGGCTTGTATCCAGGTGTTTTGAGCCATACTGTAATGCTGAGGTGACCATTACTGTCTTCAAGAAAAACAAGTTGGGACTAGCCATCATGGGGCTTAGTTGTCAGTGTTCCAAATCAGATGGAGAATTTTATTTAACTTTGGCTCTTCATACTCTCCATTCAAAAATTCATTTTTAAAACAAAGCATATTGTTTTGAAGCTGATGATATCCACTGGTAATTTTAGCTAGTCTGAGGACCTGGCTTCACTTTATTTATGCTGTGTTGGGGCTGCATGCTACGATCACATAGGTAGCTACTTTTTGTGGTAGGTTTGTGAAAGTAATGCATGAGAAGAATTTGATTTCTCAGCTTCTTGTATGCATATATGTCCATTGAGTCTGCTCTGACTGGGCTGAAGTTAGAGATGGACCTTAGAAAGGAGGTTAAGTTTCTGTTGTGTTCAAGGAATTTATTAACTGATTGGGGGTTGGCTTCCCATACCAAAAAAATATCATCAGTGAGTGACAAGGAAAAACACTGTAAGTATATCTTGAAAATGGAATTCAATACAGGTTTTACTCCTAGCTCTATGTACAGCATTGGCAAAACTGGGTGTCATTGCTCCTGCCATGGCCAACTCTCAAATTTTCCTGATGTAGAAATCCTCAATGGGAAAGAAGCTATTGTTGAAAATAATCCTCAGAAGGTTGCAGGCTGCTTTCATTTTTGAGCTGGTAAGAAGCATTTATGAAGGATAGGGGATTTGTAGAGGTAAAAGGCAGAAAAACAGAAGGAATGAAATTAGCCACAGAAAGAGCGAATCAATAAGTGGAAAGAATGGAAACTGTAATGTAGGCGACCGTGGTTAGGGCTAGAAGGGTGTACTAAATGAAACACAAACTTACATTGTAAACTTTGCAAGCAATGGGAATAACTGAATTAATTGCTGGAGCAATGATGGGTTTTGCACTCAAGGGGGCTATAGGAGCAACCAACCGAGGTAAGTGATATTTGTTTCATAACCACCTAATGATGTACAACACATTTCAGTAAACATGTTTTATATCTAATCATAGCAATACATATGTGATAATTGCTGATAACAAGGAATGTATTGGGGGAAAACAGGGGACAAGTAAGGTAAAGAATGACTCACAGACACATTTAAAATAAAGGAATGGTGGTAGATAAGTAGCACAGTAAAGATCCTGAAAAACTGCAGAGAAAAAATGTTAAACTAACACAGAGATGAAGCTGGTGCACCAAAGTGGTGAGCAAGACTGTGTATGTGGGGGGGGGGGGGATAAATTAGAATGCTGCAATACAAAAAAATGATTGCATCAGTACTAGGATGATATGCAATTTATTAGTCACAGGGACACTGGAAAGAAACAAAAGAAAGTCTTAAAAGGCATGTCCATGCGCAAACAAGATGAAAAAGGTAGGGATCCAATGGCCTGGGATAGGGAGTAGTCCAGTTATAGGCAGCTACCAAAGAACACAATGTTAATTTCAGAGGTTAGGCCCAGAGGAAGGTTTATGCTGCATGATGGCAACTGTAAAATCAGAGAGGGTGGGCAGAAAAAAAAAAAAAAGACAAGGACAATGCAGATAATCATGAGGAAGATTGGGGTTTCCTAAGATCCTTTCAGAAGAATACAGGAAAGGTTAAAAATGATGTGAGGAAACATTGTTTTACTGCAAAAAAAAAAGAAAATATAAAATCAAAAATTGTGAGAAGATATGGCTATGACTGCTCAAAGAGAGAACTAAACAAGTCAGAAGAAGGAAAGAGGGGAGTCGCAACTGCATTTTGTAGGGCATGGGATTTAGACAAAAGAGAAAGTGATACAAAGTAGGAGAGGTAGAAGGATTATCTGTCAGGGAAGTGTGGAAAATGCATGCTGGACAAAAGAAAACATATGCACCAAACAGGGTGAAGAAGAATTCTGTAAGAACTTTTAACTAACCGGATGGCACAGACAAGAAGAGATGGATTAAAGATAATAGTGATGTTTACAATGTTTCCATGGAAGCGGAAAAATACAATTTGTATGGAAAGAGGGAATGTAGCAAAAACATGAAACAAGAACTATTGCAATGGATGAAAGAAGGAGGGTGGCTGGACATAAAGAGGAAAAAGTATCAAGCTGAGAGTGAATAAACCTTCACAAGAAACATTGTGATATAGGTAAGTAGGTTAGGCAGGTTCTTAGGAAGGACAATGTAATGGAAATAATGGAACGCAGGAGACATACATATTAGATCACGATTATATTTCAATATATCACTAATTTACTACATTGGAATATACTGAACTGATCACAAATGGTCAAAATTCAATAAATAAAAAAGAAGAAATAAACAACCCCCTCAACGTCCCATGCCACCCAATAATTATATATACCAACTCCAAGATCAAAAAAGAGTGGGAAAAGGGTAAAATCTCACTGCCTGCTGTGTAGTGATCCTGCAAAGCAAATGCAGGCATCCTGTAATGAACTGGCATTTCTATTAAAAAAAAAATTCCTTCCAAAAATCTATGAGTTTGGAAGGACCACTTGAGTCACTTTTCAACTGTAGCCTCAAAACATGATTTGTACTATGAGAATTCAGGACTACAGTGGTTATTCTACTTCACAAGGGTAGACCATCTACAGAAACTGAAAAATGCAGAATCATTAGTTTGACTAGTCTAATATATAATGTCACAGAACAAATTATTCCCGGCTCTACTAAGTCTCCTCTTCAGTTTTTCCTTTGAAACTAGTCTAACTCTCAACCTAAGCACTCAAAAAGCATCCTACAGCCCAGCACTTGCTCAGACCTAATAGCAAGCACTAATATACCCTGACACTGATTGCCCAGCAGGGCAAGGCTCTTTATTCATCCCTCACCAACCAAGCGACTAAGCAGCTCATCCTACTATTCAGGCATGACCAAAGGGCAATTTCAGGTGTACTCTCCAGTCTAGCTGGTGAATCTGGGTATGTTGAGGCAATGTTACAACTGCCTCATGTACACAGACAACCCTCTCCTCCTACCACAAAATGCTAACATATGCGAGAGATGCAATTATACAGCCAAACTGGAAAGTAAGCTGTCTCCACCCAGGACTGGAACAGACAGTCAAGAGGAGAAGGTTAACACCTGCACCACACCTCCAGCTGCACACAGACCTACTAAAACAGCACTGGCAAAAAATACACATAAATACACAAAATCATACTAGGAAGCTCTAAATAAAAACTTGCAAAATCATCAGAGACCTCCAAAGCAGACACCCAAACAACCTGCACCTCCCGTGACAAACCAAACACATAAAACACAAAATCAGTGTGCCACCCAATCACAGCCCTTAAGGCAAAATAACATACCTAACACACTATTAATAGGTGACTCTATAGTCAGGCACACTGATGTCCCACTCACTAGGCTAGACAAGCTGAAGGTAATGTTAGCTGCCTGTCGGGAGCAAGAATCCAACACATAACACAAGCATTCAGGTCACTCCAGAACAAGTACAAATATGACCCTGTCATTGTTCATGTTGGTGTGAATGACCTGATACATATCTCCCTGGACTACATGAAAAGACACATGGAAGAGCTCTCTGATCATGTAGCCCAGGCTGGTATGACCCTGACCCTGAGTAACATCCTGCCCTCACCAAGAATGATATCTCAGTATAAAGAAAAAATGACCAATTTCAACAATTGGCTAAACTTCTGGTGTCATTCAAAGGGGATCCAGTGTCTGTCAGCCTGGGATGACATGCTCAACAAGCCATGTTGCTTCACAAGAGATGGCTTGTACCTGTCACCCCTAGGCTTTTGAATACTGGCCAAGGCTCTTGCTGCCCCCGTAGTGCCTTTTTTAGGCAAGGCTCAAAAGTCAAACCCACCTCCATAAACACCACAATTAACAAACAACTGAGGGTTATGCTACTCAGCGCCAGGAGTTTAAATCTCAAAATGCACACGCTCGAAGCTCTCCTCCATATGGAGAAAGTCGACATCTGTGCAGTAACTGAAATCTGGTTCAAGGCTCCAGAGAGCACCCCAGCACTACCGGGCTACAACTCATACCACACATTTTGGCCACAGAACATGGACTGAAAAACAAAAGGAGGGGGGTGTATCCATATTCATCAAGGATACCTACACCTCCAGGTTAGTGGCATAGCATGATACCTCTGAGATCATCCATGTGCAGCTAACATCAGGCAAATCTGCAATGCAAATTGTGGCCTGCTACAGATCACCTCCATGACCCAGGACCACCATTCCACCTTTCTGGAGACACTGGAAAACATGAAGGTCCTACCGAACACCCTGATATTGAGCAATTTCAATTACCCTAACTTTCACTGGGAAAACTACTCAAGTACAAACTCCCAGGCCCAGCACTTCCTGGAATTCATCAACTCAAATGCCCTGGATCAGCTGGTAAACTCCCCTACCAGAGGTGAA
The DNA here is from genome assembly GCF_019279795.1 of Protopterus annectens. Lineage (NCBI taxonomy): Eukaryota > Metazoa > Chordata > Ceratodontiformes > Protopteridae > Protopterus > Protopterus annectens. The sequence goes on along the minus strand of NC_056727.1, from coordinate 1,041,573,134 downwards.
AACATATTGGATCTGGTCATTAACAACATGGGTGACAGGTGTTCCACACTGGAGGTCAACCCGTCACTGGTTAGATCAGACAATAAACTAATCACTCTGGATGTCCACACCCCACCACCACCCCCAACTAAGGAAACCACAGTAAAAAACTTTTCTAAAGCAAACTTCACCTTACTCATGACAGAGGTGGTAAGTTTCACAGCCCCCACACTAAAGGATAACGCTGCCCAAGATGCAAAAACCTTTACAAATGCACTCTATGAGCACCTTCAAGGATGCATGGATCATGCCATCCCTAGCAAAACCAAGACTCACTCCTCTAAGAGAAGGAAAACAGTTTGGTGGACCCCTGCCATAAACAGGCTATGCAATAGAAGGAGGAAACTAGTTCCGAAAAAAGCAAATCCCAAGAAGGAAAAACATCCCTGATCAGTATCAGTAAGAAACTAAGGTCACTTATGAAATCATCCAAGGCTAACTTTGAAAGAAAAATAGCCAAGGATTCAAAAGATAACCACAAAGCCTTCTTTAGCTATGTTAAGAATCTAAGTGGCAACTCACAGATATGCACTGAACTAGTGCAAAATAGCACAAAATATACTGAACCTACTGATATTGCCAAAATCCTGGCAGATAGATTCAGTGCAAACTTCACCCCCCTCTCAACTCCAAAAGGGCCCACGACAATATCAGAAAAGTGTAGTGTCCCAAAAATCACAGATACACAGGTGAAAACAGCCATTTCAAAAGCTAAAAATGCAGCGTCAATGGGACCAGAAGGTTTCCCAGGCTGCGTCTTGCATGAACTACAGAACAAACTAACCCTCCATCTAAACACGCTGTTCAACCTAAGCCTCTCCACAGGCTATGTACCCATAGAATGGCGCACAGCAATGGTTATTGAGGGGCCACAACTGACCCTGGTAACTATCACCCCATAAGCCTGACTAGCCTGGTCTGCAAGGCAATGGAGCGCATCATCATGGAACTCATTAACAAAGACATTCGGAACCTCCAAACACTTGACCCAACCCAGTTTGGCTATGTTAAGGGCAGATCATGCCTACTAAACCTGGTTGACTTCTTTGAGACAGTCACAGAAGCCATAAATGAGGGAAAGGTGGTTCACACAGCCTACCTTGACCTCGCCAAGGCTTTTGATGTCATTCCCCACTTGGGTATTACAGAAAAAAACTCACCAGCCTGAAAATAAACCCCTATGTCACGAGATGGGTTGCCAACTGGCTTACAGACAGAACTCACATGGTAAGAATAGCAGGCTCCAGGTCCGACTCTAAACCAGTCACAAGTGGTGTCCTGCAAGGCTCGGTCCTGGGACCCCTACTGTTCAGCATATACTTCTCAGAAGTACAGGCAAACACAGGAGGACTATGGCTAACCAAGTTCGTGGATGACTGCAAACTGGGAGCCATAACTGACTCTCCGGCTGACACAGACATCCTCCAAAAGGGCCTTATTGAGACGGACACCTAGTGTCAAAGTCATGGCCTCAAGCTAAATACCAAAAAATTCATAGTCATCCCGTTTGGGAAAAACAAAACACCCATGAATTACCACATAAACAAACAACCAAACCAAAAACCACCTCCAGAGAAAGCCTTAATAGGCAAAAATAGTAAAATGAAAAAAAGGCTTCCACCACAACGAAAAGTTCACTGAGAAGTTCTGTTAAAATGTAGGCTTTAATAAAACGAAGAAATAAAAAGCACAGATTGTGCTGTTCAAGTTGCAGGTCAAACAGGATAAGCGCTTTCAGTTAAAAAACCTTCTTCAGATCCTAGAGTGTAGACCTGACTTACTGCTGTTAAATAAAGATCCTTAATTGCTCAACCAGTCACATACAGCAATCAGATGCATGCCTTCCTTAAGCCTCCATTTCATTTCTTAATTAGGCTTCTCTCTTTCAAAATAGGTTTAATAGGAACTACTCTGTTGAGCCCTGGAAATAAATTAGCTCTGAGGTTCATGATCCATTTGCTTTCTTCCTTTTCAGTTTTGTTGACAATGTCTCCTCCTCGGAGGTTAGTAGTCACATTTGAGATAACCATAAAGCTAAATGAATGCCCTGGATTTTCAGACACATGTCCATATAGGGCATTGGTTACCACTTTATTCTTGATGTCTAACAGGTGGCGAAGTATCCGTTCCTTAAACTTTTATTGGTCTTTCCTACGTAATAGGCTTGGCACAAATTACAAGTGCCAACGTATATAACATTCTTGGTGTTACAGTTAGCAAAACCAGAGAACTTATAGCATTTGTTTGCTATCGGATGAACAAAACTATTGGAACTTTTAATGTGGCTGTAAGCTTTGCAAAAGCCACATTTCCAAGTTCCTAACCTATTTCCTCCTTCTGTACTCTGCTTGTTAGGTATTCCATCATAGTTGCACAATAAATCCTTTAAGTTCTTCTTGTTTTTATAACCAAACTTAGGTGTTTCCCCTACTATTCTCTTAATTTTACTGTCAGCAGTTAAGACTGGCCAAAATTTCTTGATGGTTTCACAGACATCAAAGGAGTCAGTGCAGTAGGTCATCATGCATCTGAGACTGTTGCTGTTTCCACCTTTCTTCACATCACTCTGCTTCCGTTTTGAGTAGTATGGTTGCCCTTTGTTGTATCCAATGGACATTGCTTTGCCTTTACTCATGACTAATTGTTTTTCATTATAACCTCTTGAAGCAAAATTATGTAAGAGTTTGTCTTGTTCCTGCAGAAAATCATCATCGTCTGTACAGAACTTGGATATCCTGGTCACTTTATTTTCAACAATATTCTGAAAAACATGTCTCGGGTGAATGCTATTGTAGTATAGCATATGGTTCCTCCAATTTGGTTTCCTGAATATATTGTGCCAATTCCTTTGCTATTATTCATTGAAATTCTCACGTCTAAGAACTCAATTTCATTTGCTGACGTTTTCACTTCGAATCTTAGAAAGCTAGTCGTACTTGTTAAATAGTCGACAAAATCATTTAGGCGTTGCATACCGCCCTTCCATAGGAATATAACATCATCCACAAACCTGTTGTAAAAGATGATGCATTCCTTCCATTCATTTTTCATATCCATTTCCCACTGCCTTTCCCATTCAGCTAGGACTATATTGGCATAGCTGTTTGCACAGGGGGTGCCCATGGCTACCCCCCATTTTTGCCAATAGTAGCTCTCACCATAGAGGAACACATTGCTCTCCAGGACCAATTCCAGGAAGCTGCATACTAGATTCACATCCATGTTTACTTCAAAATGGGAGGCAAAGTCCCTTACTGCTTCTATTCCTAGATCGTTGGGTATGCAAGTGAATAAATTGTTTACATCCATCGTCACCAAAATGAGGTTGTCTATGGAGCTTTCTTGCTCCATTCTTTCATACAGTCTCTCCAGCAGATGACCAGTGTCCCTCAATACAGTATGTGCGAAAGGCAACAACTTCTTGAGTTCAGTTTCCACATAGATTTTAATGGGCTCAGTTACCCATCCTCTCCCCGAAACTATTGGTGTCAGAGGGGGGTCAACACTGTTCTTATGAATCTTAGGCAACCCTTTGATAACAGGTATAGTTGGATATACCATTTCAAGAAAGTCATATAGATTTTTATCAATTGCTCTAGTCATTAATTTGTCATACAGGACATTCTTTACTGAGGAAATCAATCTGTCTAATTGATACTTCTCGATTTTGTGGTATGTATCACTATGGCTTAACATATCCTGCATTTTCTCGGCATACTGTATTGAATTCATCACTATTAAAGCTCCTCCTTTGTCAGCTGGCCTGAAAATAATTTCTTTCATTGTTTGCAATTCTTTTAATGCCTGAAACTCATCCTGTGTTAAATTGTAATAGTGTTTACTTTTTCCTTTTGACCTCCGTTCAAACACCTCATTCTCACATAACCGTAAGAACATCTCCACAGTGGGATGATTACTGGGGACAAAGGAATTTGTTTTTTTCAACACAGACAATGTATAGTTTGTACCAGTATTTTCTTTGTCAAAAAGACACTTTAACGTAACGTTCCTACCAAAGCACCTTAAGTCTGTGACTAACTCACTCAGGTCAGAACGTATTGAGGGTATGAAGCTCAAGCCTCTTTGCAGAACACTATTTTGGGTAGCTGCCAGCTCATAATCGGATATATTAATTACCAATGAAATCGATTCATCTAAGCTCATTGAGGTTCCTAAGTTACCTTTCTCTTTTTCCTCTCTCTGCTTTCTGACCTGGATCTCCCAACATTTTTCTGTGTTAATAAAAAAGGGAATTGCTGTAACAAAGGTGCATGGACAGATCCCTTCTTTGGTATCATGCTCGGAACTATTTCACTTGAAGGCTGAATGCTTCCTGCAGACGCAGTGTCTACATTTGCTGCATTATCATTTTCCGTTAGCGATGTAATGACCTCGAGCATACCAGAGTCATTGTTAACTATACTACCATTAGTCCTATTGTTAGGAGTATTGCGAGAGGCTAATTCAGGATGTTGCCCATTAGTGTGTATATTACTGTGTACTTCAGCATGTATATTCACATTAGAAACAGTCCTGCGTGTCGCAGGTACATTTCCCATGTTGTCAGAGCGTTCTTTTCTATCTGGTGCTCTCTTATCCCTCGGCCACTCAAACAGGTGACCGTTAGTAAAATCAAAATAATCTTTCTTCAGTCTGTTAATTTTTATATTTTTCAATTTGTTCTCATTGGTTTCCAATTTATCTTGCAGGGTTTCTAGCTTAAACAAGCAGCTATCGGGTCATCGCATAGTTTCCATTTGCTTTTGCTTACATTCAATAAGAGCAGAAACCTCATCTTCATGTGGTTTAAAGTAGTCTATTAGCAGCTGCATGTAACAGAAGCTTGTCTCTATGTTAATCTCCTGCCATTTGGCCAGGAGATCGGGGTAGGTGTTCCCATAGCTGGGCATATACCTAATTCTCAATCCCCTATGTATCACATTATGATGTAGACACACTTCCATGTGAAATTGCTGCCATTGCAACCTCTTGAGCTTATAGGCTGCATTCTCAACTTCTCTAAAGATGTTATCAAATTCTTCATTACAGTCTGTAATCATTTCCTGATTCACACCAGTCTTTATGTTGATATCAAATAAAGGATTGTGCATACCTGCATAAAATGTAGTATTAGTCTTCCGACCATTTTCCACCACAAAATACAGTGTTGACACCAAAGCAGTAACAAATATCGACTGTGTGAGGTGTTAAGGTAAAAAAACAAGCACAAAACAACCAAACCAAAAACCACCTCCAGAGGAAGCCTTAATAGGCAAAAATAGTAAAATGAAAAAAAGGCTTCCACCACAATGAAAAGTTCACTGAGAAGTTCTGTTAAAATGTAGGCTTTAATAAAACGAAGAAATAAAAAGCACAGATTGTGCTGTTCAAGTTGCAGGTCAAGCAGGATAAGCACTTTCAGTTAAAAAACCTTCTTCAGATCCTAGTGTGTAGACCAGACTTACTGCTGTTAAATAAAGATCCTTAATTGCTCAACCAATCACATATAGCAATCAGATGCATGCCTTCCTTAAGCCTCCATTTCATTTCTTAATTAGGCTTCTCTCTTTCAAAATAGGTTTAATAGGAACTACTCTGTTGAGCCCTGGAAATAAATTAGATCTGAGGTTCATGATCCATTTGCTTTCTTCCTTTTCAGTTTTGTTGACAATGTCTCCTCCTCGGAGGTTAGTAGTCAAATTTGAGATATCCATAAAGCTAAATGAATGCCCTGGATTTTCAGACACATGTCCATATAGGGCATTGGTTACCACTTTATTCTTGATGTCTAACAGGTGGCGAAGTATCCGTTCCTTAAACTTTTTATTGGTCTTTCCTACGTAATAGGCTTGGCACAAATTACAAGTGCCAACGTATATAACATTCTTGGTGTTACAGTTAGCAAAACCAGAGAACTTATAGCATTTGTTTGTTATCGGATGAACAAAACTATTGGAACTTTTAATGTGGCTGTAAGCTTTGCAAAAGCCACATTTCCAAGTTCCTAACCTATTTCCTCCTTCTGTACTCTGCTTGTTAGGTATTCCATCATAGTTGCACAATAAATCCTTTAAGTTCTTCTTGTTTTTATAACCAAACTTAGGTGTTTCCCCTACTATTCTCTTAATTTTACTGTCAGCAGTTAAGACTGGCCAAAATTTCTTGATGGTTTCACAGACATCAAAGGAGTCAGTGCAGTAGGTCATCATGCATCTGAGACTGTTGCTGTTTCCACCTTTCTTCACATCACTCTGCTTCCGTTTTGAGTAGTATGGTTGCCCTTTGTTGTATCGAATGGACATTGCTTTGCCTTTACTCATGACTAATTGTTTTTCATTATAGCCTCTTGAAGCAAAATTATGTAAGAGTTTGTCTTGTTCCTGCAGAAAATCATCATCGTCTGTACAGAACTTGGATATCCTGGTCACTTGATTTTCAACAATATTCTGAAAAACATGTCTCGGGTGCATGCTATTGTAGTATAGCATATGGTTCCTCCAATTTGGTTTCCTGAATATAGTGGTGCCAATTCCTTTGCTATTATTCATTGAAATTCTCACGTCTAAGAACTCAATTTCATTTGCTGACGTTTTCACTTCAAATCTTAGAAAGCTAGTCGTACTTGTTAAATAGTCGACAAAATCATTTAGGCGTTGCATACCGCCCTTCCATAGGAATATAACATCATCCACAAACCTGTTGTAAAAGATGATGCATTCCTTCCATTCATTTTTCATATACATTTCCCACTGCCTATCCCATTCAGCTAGGACTATATTGGCATAGCTGTTTGCACAGGGGGTGCCCATGGCTACCCCCCATTTTTGCCAATAGTAGCTCTCACCATAGAGGAACACATTGCTCTCCAGGACCAATTCCAGGAAGCTGCCTTCTAGATTCACATCCATGTTTACTTCAAAATGAGAGGCAAAGTCCCTTACTGCTTCTATTCCTAGATCATTGGGAATGCAAGTGAATAAATTGTTTACATCCATCGTCACCAAAATGAGGTTGTCTATGGAGCTTTCTTGCTCCATTCTTTCATACAGTCTCTCCAGCAGATGACCAGTGTCCCTCAATACAGTATGTGCGAAAGGCAACAACTTCTTGAGTTCAGTTTCCACATAGATTTTAATGGGCTCAGTTACCCATCCTCTCCCCGAAACTATTGGTGTCAGAGGGGGGTCAACACTGTTCTTATGAATCTTAGGCAACCCTTTGATAACAGGTATAGTTGGATATACCATTTCAAGAAAGTCATATAGATTTTTATCAATTGCTCTAGTCATTAATTTGTCATACAGGACATTCTTTACTGAGGAAATCAATCTGTCTAATTGATACTTCTCGATTTTGTGGTATGTATCACTATGGCTTAACATATCCTGCATTTTCTCGGCATACTGTATTGAATTCATCACTATTAAAGCTCCTCCTTTGTCAGCTGGCCTGAAAATAATTTCTTTCATTGTTTGCAATTCTTTTAATGCCTGAAACTCATCCTGTGTTAAATTGTAATAGTGTTTACTTTTTCCTTTTGACCTCCGTTCAAACACCTCATTCTCACATAACCGTAAGAACATCTCCACAGTGGGATGATTACTGGGGACAAAGGAACTTGGTTTTTTCAACACAGACAATGTATAGTTTGTACCAGTATTTTCTTTGTCAAAAAGACACTTTAACGTAACGTTCCTACCAAAGCACCTTAAGTCTGTGACTAACTCACTCAGGTCAGAACGTATTGAGGGTATGAAGCTCAAGCCTCTTTGCAGAACACTCTTTTGGGTAGCTGCCAGCTCATAATCGGATATATTAATTACCAATGAAATCGATTCATCTAATCTCATTGAGGTTCCTAAGTTACCTTTCTCTTTTTCCTCTCTCTGCTTTCTGACCTGGATCTCCCAACATTTTTCTGTGTTAATAAAAAAGGGAATTGCTGTAACAAAGGTGCATGGACAGATCCCTTCTTTGGTATCATGCTCGGAACTATTTCACTTGAAGGCTGAATGCTTCCTGCAGACGCAGTGTCTACATTTGCTGCATTATCATTTTCCTTTAGCGATGTAATGACCTCGAGCATACCAGAGTCATTGTTAACTATACTACCATTAGTCCTATTGTTAGGAGTATTGCGAGTGGCTAATTCAGGATGTTGCCCATTAGTGTGTATATTACTGTGTACTTCAGCATGTATATTCACACTAGAAACAGTCCTACGTGTCACAGGTACATTTCCCATGTTGTCAGTGCGTTCTTTTCTATCTGGTGCTCTCTTATCCCTCGGCCACTCAAACAGGCGACCGTAAAATCAAAATAATCTTTCTTCAGTTTGTTAATTTTTATATTTTTCAATTTGTTCTCATAGGTTTCCAATTTATCTTGCAGGGTTTCTAGCTTAAACAAGCACCTATCGGGTCATCGCATAGTTTCCATTTGCTTTTGCTTACATTCAATAAGAGCAGAAACCTCATCTTCATGTGGTTTAAAGTAGTCTATTAGGAGCTGCATGTAACAGAAGCTTGTCTCTATGTTAATCTCTTGCCATTTGGCCAGGAGATCGGGGTAGGTGTTCCCATAGCTGGGCATACACCTAATTCTCAATCCCCTAAGTATCACATTATGATATAGACACGCTTCCATGTGAAATCGCTGCCATTGCAACCTCTTGAGCTTATAGGCTGCATTCTCAACTTCTCTAAAGATGTTATCAAATTCTTCATTACAGTCTGTAATCATTTCCTGATTCACACCAGTCTTTATGTTGATATCAAATAAAGGATTGTGCATACCTGCATTAAATGTAGTATTAGTTTTCCGACCATTTTCCACCACAAAATACAGTGTTGACACCAAAGCAGTAACAAATAACGACTGTGTGAGGTGTTAAGGTAAAAAAACAAGCACAAAACAACCAAACCAAAAACCACCTCCAGAGGAAGCCTTAATAGGCAAAAATAGTAAAATGAAAAAAAGGCTTCCACCACAATGAAAAGTTCACTGAGAAGTTCTGTTAAAATGTAGGCTTTAATAAAACGAAGAAATAAAAAGCACAGATTGTGCTGTTCAAGTTGCAGGTCAAACAGGAAAAGCACTTTCAGTTAAAAAACCTTCTTCAGATCCTAGTGTGTAGACCTGACTTACTGCTGTTAAATAAAGATCCTTAATTGCTCAACCAATCACATATAGCAATCAGATGCATGCCTTCCTTAAGCCTCCATTTCATTTCTTAATTAGGCTTCTCTCTTTCAAAATAGGTTTAATAGGAACTACTCTGTTGAGCCCTGGAAATAAATTAGCTCTGAGGTTCATGATCCATTTGCTTTCTTCCTTTTCAGTTTTGTTGACAATGTCTCCTCCTCGGAGGTTATTAGTCACATTTCAGATAATCATAAATCTAAATGAATGCCCTGGATTTTCAGACACATGTCCATATAGGGCATTGGTTACCAACTTTATTCTTGATGTCTAACAGGTGGCGAAGTATCCATTCCTTAAACTTTCTATTGGTCTTTCCTACATAATAGGTAACCAATGCCCTATATGGACATGTGTCTGAAAATCCAGGGCATTCATTTAGCTTCATGGTTATCTCAAATGTACCTCAGAGCTAATTTATTTCCAGGGCTCAACAGAGTAGTTCCTATTAAACCTATTTTGAAAGAGAGAAGCCTAATTAAGAAATGAAATGGAGGCTTAAGGAAGGCATGCATGTGATTGCTGTATGCGATTGGTTGAGCAATTAAGGATCTTTATTTAACAGCAGTAAGTCAGGTCTACACACTAGGATCTGAAGAAGGTTTTTTAACTTTAAGCACTTATCCTGTTTGACCTGCAACTTGAACAGAAGAATGTGTGCTTTTTATTTCTTCATTTTATTAAAGCCTACATTTTAACAGAACTTCTCAGTGAACTTTTCATTGTGGTGGAAGCCTTTTTTTCATTTTACTATTTTTGCCTATTAAGACTTCCTCTGGAGGTGGTTTTTGGTTTGGTTGTTTGTGCTTGTTTTTTTACCTTAACACCTCACACAGTCGTTATTTGTAACTGCTTTGGTGTCAACGCTGTATTTTGTGGTGGAAAATGGTCGGAAAACTAATACTACATTTAATGCAGGTATGCTCAATCCTTTATTTGATATCAGTATAAAGACTGGTGTGAATCAGGAAATGATTACAGACTATAATGAAGAATTTGATAACATCTTTAGAGAAGTTGAGAATGCAGCCTATAAGCTCAAGAGGTTGCAATGGCAGTGATTTCACATGGAAGCGTGTCTACATCATAATGTGATACCGAGGGGATTGAGAATTAGGTGTATGCCCAGCTATGGGAACACCTACCCCGATCTCCTGGCCAAATGGCAGGAGATTAACATAGAGACAAGGTTCTGTTACATGCAGCTGCTAATAGACTACTTTAAACCACATGAAGATGAGGTTTCTGCTCTTACTGAATGCAAGCAAAAGCAAATGGAAACTATGCGATTACCCGATAGCTGCTTGTTTAAGCTAGAAACCCTGCAAGATAAATTGGAAACCTATGAGAACAAATTGAAAAATATAAAAATTAACAAACTGAAAAGAGATTATTTTGATTTTACTAACGGTCGCCTGTTTGAGTGGCCGAGGAATAAGAGAGCACCAGATAGAAAAGAACACTCTGACAACATGGGAAATGTACCTGTGACACGCAGGACTGTTTCTAATGTGAATATACATGTTGAAGTACACAGTAATATACACACTAATGGGCAACATCCTGAATTAGCCTCCCACAATACTCCTAACAATAGGACTAATGGTAGTATAGTTAACAATGACTCTGGTATGCTCGAGGTCATAACATCGCTAACGGAAAATGATAATGCAGCAAATGTAGACACTGCATCTGCAGGAAGCATTCAGCCTTCAAGTGAAATAGTTCCGAGCATGATACCAAAGAAGGGATCTGTCCATGCACCTTTGTTACAGCAATTCCCTTTTTTATTAACACAGAAAAATGTAGGGAGATCCAGCTCAGAAAGCAGAGAGAGGAAAAAGAGAAAGGTAACTTAGGAACCTCAATGAGCTTAGATGAATCGATTTTGTTGGTAATTAATATATCCGATTATGAGCTGACAGCTACCCAAAAGAGTGTTCTGCAAAGAGGCTTGAGCTTCATACCCTCAATATGTTCTGACCTGAGTGAGTTAGTCACAGACTTAAGGTGCTTCGGTAGGAACGTTACGTTGAAGTGTCTTTTTGACAAAGAAAATACTGGTACAAACTATACATCGTCTGTGTTGAAAAAAATAAGTTCCTTTGTCCCCAGTAATCATCCCACTGTGGAGATGTTCTTATGGTTATGTCAGAATGAGGTGTTTGAACGGAGGTCAAAAGGAAAAAGTAAACACTATTACAATTTAACACAGGATGAGTTTCAGGCATTAAAAGAGTTACAAACAGTGAAAGAAATTATTTTCAGGCCAGCTGACAAATGAGAAACTTTATTAGTGATGAATTCAATACAGTATGCCTAGAAAATGCAGGATATGTTAAGCCATAGTGATACATACCACAAAATCGAGAAGTATCAAGTAGACAGATTGATTTCCTCAGTACAGAATGTCCTGTATGACAAATTAATGACTAGAGCAATTGATAAAAATCTATATGACTTTCTTGAAATGGTATATTCAACTATACCTGTTATCAAAGGGTTGCCTAAGATTCATAAGAACAGTGTTGACCCCCCTCTGAGACCAATAGCATCGGGGAGAGGATGGGTCACTGAGCCCATTTCAATCTATGTGGAAACTGAACTCAAGAAGTTGTTGCCTTTCGCACATACTGTATTGAGGGACACTGGCCAGCTGCTGGAGAGACTGTATGAAAGAATGGAGCAAGAAAGCTCCATAGACAACCTCATTTTGGTGACGATGGACATCAACAGTTTATTCACTTACATACTCAACAATCTAGGAATAGAAGCAGTAAGGGACTTTGCCTCTCATTTTGAAGTAAACATGGATGTGAATCTAGTATGCAGCTTCCTGGAATTGGTCCTGGAAAGCAATGTGTTCCTCTATGGTGAGAGCTACTATTGGCAAAAATGGGGGGTAGCCATGGGCACCCCCTGTGCAAACAGCTATGCCAATATAGTCCCAGCTGAATGGGAAAGGCAATGGGAAATGGATACGAAAAATGAATGGAAGGAATGCATCATCTTTTACAACAGGTTTGTGGATGATGTTATATTCTTATGGAAGGGCAGTATGCAATGCCTAAATGATTTTGTCGACTATTTAACAAGTACGATGAGCTTTCTAAGATTCGAAGTGAAAACGTCAGCAAATGAGATTGAGTTCTTAGACGTGAGAATTTCAATGAATAATAGCAAAGGAATTGGCACCACTATATTCAGGAAACCAAATTGGAGGAACCATATGCTATACTACAATAGCATGCACCCGAGACATGTTTTTCAGAATATTGTTGAAAATCAAGTGACCAGGATATCCAAGCTCTGTACAGACGATGCTGATTTTCTGCAGGAACAAGACAAACTCTTACAGAATTTTGCTTCAAAAGGCTATAATGAAAAACAATTAGTCATGAGTAAAGGCAAAGCAATGTCCATTCGATACAACAAAGGGCAACCATACTACTCAAAATGGAAGCAGAGTGATGTGAAGAAAGGTGGAAACAGCAACAGTCTCAGATGCATGATGACCTACAGCACTGACTCCTTTGATGTCTGTGAAACCATCAAGAAATTTTGGCCAGTCTTAACTGCTGACAGTAAAATTAAGAGAATAGTAGGGGAAACACCTAAGTTTGGTTATAAAAACAAGAAGAACTTAAAGGATTTATTGTGCAACTATGATGGAATACCTAACAAGCAGAGTACAAAAGGAGGAAATAGGTTAGGAACTTGGAAATGTGGCTTTTGCAAAGCTTGCAGCCACATTAAATGTTCCAACAGTTTTGTTCATCCAGTAACAAATAAATGCTATAAGTTCTCTGGTTTTGCTAACTGTAACACCAAGAATGTTATATACGTTGGCAATTGTAATTTGTGCCAAGCCTATTACGTAGGAAAGACCAATGGAAAGTTTAAGGAACGGATACTTCGCCACCTGTTAGACATCAAGAATAAAGTGGTAACCAATGCCCTATATGGACATGAGTCTGAAAATCCAGGGCATTCATTTAGCTTTATGGTTATCTCAAATGTGACTACTAACCTCCGAGGAGGAGACATTGTCAACAAAACTGAAAAGGAAGAAAGCAAATGGATCATGAACCTCAGCTAATTTATTTCCAGGGCTCAACAGAGTAGTTCCTATTAAACCTATTTTGAAAGAGAGGAGCCTAATTAAGAAATTAAATGGAGGCTTAAGGAAGGCATGCATCTGATTGCTGTATGCGACTGGTTGAGCAATTAAGGATCTTTATTTAACAGCAGTAAGTCAGGTCTACACACTAGGATCTGAAGAAGGTTTTTTAACTGAAATCGCTTATCCTGTTTGACCTGCAACTTGAACAGCACAATCTGTGCTTTTTATTTCTTCGTTTTATTAAAGTCTACATTTTAACAGAACTTCTCAGTGAACTTTTCATTATGGTGGAAGCCTTTTTTTCATTTTACTATTTTTGCCTATTAAGGCTTCCTCTAGAGGTGGTTTTTGGTTTGGTTGTTTTGTGCTTGTTTTTTTTACCTTAACACCTCACACAGTCGTTATTTGTTACTGCTTTGGTGTCAACACTGTATTTTGTGATGGAAAATGGTCGGAAAACTAATACTACATTTAATGCAGGTATGCTCAATCCTTTATTTGATATCAATATAAAGACTGGTGTGAATCAGGAACTGATTACAGACTATAATGAAGAATTTGATAACATCTTAAGAGAAGTTGAGAATGCAGCCTATAAGCTCAAGAGGTTGCAATGGCAGCAATTTCACATGGAAGCGTGTCTACATCATAATGTGATACTTAGGGGATTGAGAATTAGGTGTATGCCCAGCTATGGGAACACCTACCCCGATCTCCTGGCCAAATGGCAGGAGATTAACATAGAGACAAGCTTCATTTACATGCAGCTGCTAACAGACTACTTTAAACCACATGGAGATGAGGTTTCTGCTCTTATTGAATGTAAGCAAAAGCAAATGGAAACTATGCGATTACCCGAAAGCTGCTTGTTTAAGCTAGAAACCCTGCAAGGTAAATTGGAAACCTATGAGAACAAATTGAAAAATATAAAAATTAACAAACTGAAGAGAGATTATTTTGATTTTACTAACGGTTGCCTGTTTGAGTGGCCGAGGGATAAGAGAGCACCAGATAGAAAAGAACGCTCTGACAACATGGGAAATGTACCTGCGACACGCAGGACTGTTTCTAATGTGAATATACATGCTAAAGTACACAGTAATATACACACTAATGGGCAACATCCTGAATTAGCCTCTCACAATACTCCTAACAATAGGACTAATGGTAGTATAGTTAACAATGACTCTGGTATGCTCGAGGTCATTACATCGCTAACGGAAAATGATAATGGAGCAAATGTAGACACTGAATCTGCAGGAAGCATTCAGCCTTCAAGTGAAATAGTTCCGAGCATGATACCAAAGAAGGGATCTGTCCATGCACCTTTGTTACAGCAACTCCCTTTTTTATTAACACAGAAAAATGCCGGGAGATCCAGGTCAGCAAGCAGAGAGAGAGGAAAAAGAGAAAGGTAACTTAGGAACCTCAATGAGCTTAGATGAATCGATTTCATTGGTAATTAATATATCCGATTATGAGCTGACAGCTATCCAAAAGAGTGTTCTGCAAAGAGGCTTGAGCTTCATACCCTCAATACGTTCTGACCTGAGTGAGTTAGTGACAGACTTAAGGTGCTTTGGTAGGAATGTTACGTTGAAGTGTCTTTTTGACAATGAAAACACTGGTACAAACTATACATCGTCTGTGTTGAAAAAAAACAAGTTCCTTTGTCCCCAGTAATCATCCCACTGTGGAGATATTCTTACGGTTATGTGAGAATGAGATCTTTGAACGGAGGTCAAAAGGAAAATGTAAACACTATTACAATTTAACATAGGATGAGTTTCAGGCATTAAAAGAGTTGCAAACAGTGAAAGAAATTATTTTCAGGCCAGCTGACAAAGAAGGAGCTTTAATAGTGATGAATTCAATACAGTATGCTGAGAAAATGCAGGATATGTTAAGCCATAGTGATACATACCACAAAACCGAGAAGTATCAAGTAGACAGATTGATTTCCTCAGTACAGAATGTCCTGTATGACAAATTAATGACTAGAGCAATTGATAAAAATCTATATGACTTTCTTGAAATAGTATATCCAACTATACCTGTTATCAAAGGGTTGCCTAAGATTCATAAGAACAGTGTTGACCCCCCTCTGACACCAATAGTTTCGGGGAGAGGATGGGTCACTGAGCCCATTTCAATCTATGTGGAAACTGAAGTCAAGTAGTTGTTGCCTTTCGCACATACTGTATTGAGGGACACTGGTCAGCTGCTGGAGAGACTGTATGAAAGAATGGAGCAAGAAAGCTCCATAGACAACCTCATTTTGGTGATGATGGACGTCAACAATTTATTCACTTGCATTCCCAATGATCTAGGAATAGAAGCAGTAAGGGACTTTGCCTCTCATTTTGAATTAAACATGGATGTGAATCTACTATGCAGCTTCCTGGAATTGGTCCTGGAGAGCAATGTGTTCCTCTATGGTGAGAGCTACTATTGGCAAAAATGGGGGGTAGCCATGGGCACCCCCTGTGCAAACAGCTATGCCAATATAGTCCTGAATGGGAAAGGCAATGGGAAATGGATACAAAAAATGAATGGAAGGAATGCATCATCTTTTACAACAGGTTTGTGGATGATGTTATATTCCTATGGAAGGGCAGTATGCAACGCCTAAATGATTTTGTCGACTATTTAACAAGTACGACTAGCTTTCTAAGATTCGAAGTGAAAACATCAGCAAATGAGATTGAGTTCTTAGACGTGAGAATTTCAATGAATAATAGCAAAGGAATTGGCACCACTATATTCAGGAAACCAAATTGGAGGAACCATATTGTATACTACAATAGCATGCACCCGAGACATGTTTTTCAGAATATTGTTGAAAATCAAGTGTCCAGGATATCCAAGCTCTGTGCAGACGATGATGATTTTCTGCAGGAACAAGAAAAACTCTTACAGAATTTTGCTTCAAGAGGCTATAATGAAAAGCAATTATGTCCATTCGATACAACAAAGGGCAACCATACTACTCAAAATGGAAGCAGAGTGATGTGAAGAAAGGTGGAAACAGCAACAGTCTCAGATGCATGATGGCCTACAGCACTGACTCCTTTGATGTCCATGAAACCATCAAGAAATTTTGGCCAGTCTTAACTGCTGAGAGTAAAATTAAGAGAATAGTAGGGGAAACACCTAAGTTTGGTTATAAAAACAAGAAGAACTTAAAGGATTTATTGTGCAACTATGATGGAATACCTAACAAGCAGAGTACAGAATATGGAAATAGGTTAGGAACTTGGAAATGTGGCTTTTGCAAAGCTTGCAGCCACATTAAATGTTCCAACAGTTTTGTTCATCCGGTAACAAACAAATGCTATAAGTTCTCTGGTTTTGCTAACTGTAACACCAAGAATGTTATATACATTGGCACTTGTAATTTGTGCCAAGCCTATTACGTAGGAAAGACCAATAGAAAGTTTAAGGAACGGATACTTCGCCACCTGTTAGACATCAAGAATAAAGTGGTAACCAATGCCCTATACGGACATGTGTCTGAAAATCCAGGGCATTCATTTAGCTTTATGGTTATCTCAAATGTGACTACTAACCTCCGAGGAGGAGACATTGTCAACAAAACTGAAAAGGAAGAAAGCAAATGGATCATGAACCTCAGAGCTAATTTATTTCCAGGGCTCAACAGAGTAGTTCCTATTAAACCTGTTTTGAAAGAGAGAAGCCTAATTAAGAAATGAAATGGAGGCTTAAGGAAGGCATGCATCTGATTGCTGTATGTGATTGGTTGAGCAATTAAGGATCTTTATTTAACAGCAGTAAGTCAAGTCTACACACTAGGATCTGAAGAAGTTTTTTTAACTGAAAGCGCTTATCCTATTTGACCTGCAACTTGAACAGCATAATTTGTGCTTTTTATTTCTTCGTTTTATTAAAGCCTACATTTTAACAAGACTTCTCAGTGAACTTTTCATTGTGGTGGAAGCCTTTTTTTCATTTTACTATGAATTACCACATAGGTGGCATCCCCCTTAATACAGAAGAGGTAATAAGAGATCTGGGGACCCAGGTAGATAGTAATCTCTCCTTTGACAATCATATTGCCAAAGTAGTAAGGAAATCCTTCTATGTGGCCCATCTAATTACTAAAGGGTTCACATCTAGAAATAAAGAGGTTATAGTGCCCCTCTACTCGTCACTCATTAGACCCATCATAAAGTACAATGCCCCATTTGGTATGTACCTCACAAGACACTTCCAACAGCTGGAAAGGCCACAAAAGTACCTCACCAAGAGGATTACTGGCCTCAAACATGTGTCCTATGCAGCCCGACTGAAAGAACTCTGGCTGTACTCAGTGACATATTGCTTACTCAGAGGTGATCTCTGCCTGACTTACAATGCCATGTCAAACTCAGAATTGATGGACATGCTCCACCTAAAGAAATCCAAGTCACTGTGAGCCACACGGTCTTGTGAGCTAGACCTCACCACAACAATAAATAGAACATGCTGCAGGGATAGATTCCTGTCACAGAGACTCCTCCCATTCTTTGGAACAAAATTCCAAACTACATCAGGCAAAGCCCCTCACTAACACTCTTCAAGAGGAATCGTGACGAGTGGATGGGTAACAGAAAATACACACCTGGGATCACTTCATTGGCTCTGCTTGACAAAGGATCAGTTAATTAATCAATGGGGCAGCAAAAGCCAACACACTGTGGCTAGGCTTATAAATGCCCTCAGGCAGATAGCCTAGTACCTACCTATGAACCTATCATCATAGAAATGATCAAAAAAGACATAGGCAACCTTCAGGCACTGGACCCAGCCCACTTAGGCTTTGTCAAGGAAAGGTTATGCCTACTAACCCTGGTGGGCTTCTTTAAGAGGGACATCAAAGTAATGAAAGAGGGGGAAATGGTCCATACCACCTACCTGGACCTGTCTAAAGCATTTGATACAATACCTTAATTGGGAATAGTTGATAAAATTACCAAACTGGGCAAATCCCCTATATAACTTGCTTTATTGCCAGCTGCCTCACACACAGGACCTAGAGAGTCAGGACTGGTGATACCACCTCCACCAAGAGACTGATTACCAGTGGGTTACCTCAGAACCCCATGCTGGTACTGCTCCTAGTTGGCATGAACTTCTTAGAGGTAAAGGTTAATGTCAAGGGCCTTTGGCTGACCAAATTCACAGATGACTGCATTTTGGGAACTATCATAGAATCCCCATGATACAAACATCTTTAATGCAGACAAATGACTGGTGTCAAAGTCATGAATTAAAACTCAATACAAAGAAATGTATTATAGCACCTTTTGGGAAAACTACCAAGCAGGCTAATTACTCAGTTGATAAGATGCCCCTAAGAGTTGACCAAGTAGTCAGGGATCTGGGAGCATACATAGACAGTAATCTGGCCTTTGACAAACATGTGGCCAAGGTAGTAAGAAAAATCATTCTATGTCATCCAACTTAGCATTTAAGTCCAAGGAAGTCATAGTGCCACTTTATTCAGACCTTATCAGACCCATCATGCAGTACAATACCCCTTTCAACCTGAACCTGACCAGCCATATGCAACAGGTACAATGCTCAGAAAGGTTCCTTACCAGGACAATCCGGGATATAAACATATTGTCATATATGGATCACTTTAAAGCCCAATCTCTATGCTTTTATATAGTAAAATCATATCTAAGCAGTCATATGATTCTATTTTCCTCTAAAATTATATGGTAAGGAGGCAGACGTACTTTGGTTTTCCGGTCTAGAAACAATATGAATGAATATTGTCCATCAATTCTTGCTAACCTCCTCACTTTTTACTGATCATAACCCATACTATGTGTTCTCAGCAATGAATGCCACGATTCATCAATTGCTCTTCATTCTCAAGGTGAATTTCTTGACATCCACATAAAGAACACATAAGAAGTTGCTTGTGATCAAAGACCTGACCATAATCCACAATACAATAAACTACATTTTAATTTTTTTTTCTTGTATATTCACAATGTTAATTAGGATGTATGTCACAAAATTATTTGATGTATTTTACTGGGTTAAATGATGTTTTCTTTGGCATTTTATATTCTATATGCATTGAAAACACATTGGGCAGGATTCACAATGGCTTGCACGGAGTCTAAGAGTCGTGTAAGACTCCATACAGCCATCGCGATCCGGAACAGCCTGAAATCTCGTGTAAGAGACCAGCTAAAATGACTCTTACACGGGCAGGGTGTGGATATGCTAATCACCTCACATGCAGCCAAAAGGCATGCAAATGAGTTAGGTTAGCAATCCACGAAGCTGAAACCAGCCCGTGTAAGAGTCGTGTTAGGTGCAGAAATGTACTCAGTTGACAAATGATTACATTACTGCAAATAATACAATGGAGCCATGACAGCTCCAAATAAAGTGTGCAAATGTTGCAGTCAGCATGCCAATGGCCAAATATGTGGCCATTGGCACAGTAACCTGATGCAAACAGGAAATAAAATATTTTTTTTTATTTCGGCGATCGGCGAGGTTTAAACGCAGTGCAGCCCCACGCAAACGGGCTGCGCTATATAAGACAGAAAAATAAAGGTTTGAAACCCACAAATGTGGGTTTTATGTAATGCATGGATTTGCAATGCAGGGACTAGCAGACCAAAAACAACATCGCCACTGTCTAGTGGTTGCTAAGGGAGGAAACTGAGTGTAAGACATGTAATTAAGCATTAGTAGGCAATCCTATGTAAATGGTAAGTGGTAGGACAGTGAATCACACTGTCACATAGCAAATGAGCACATTCCGTGTAGTGTAAGAGTTAGATAAGGGGGAGTAATAGAGTAAGAGATAGGTGACATCACAGGGGGGAATGTTCATAGGTTCATAGGTTCATAGGTTCATACTAGGCTATCTGCCCTAGGGCATTTACAAGCCTAGCCAGAGTGTGTGTGGCTTTCGCCACCCCTTGGTATGAGAATACTATGCCCATTTAGGGTTTAGTTTACTGTGCCTCTGTCTAGTAGTGATACAGAGATGACCCCCGGTGTAAACCTAAGATCTCCCATCCACTCGTCAAGGTTTCTCTTGAAGAGAGTTAGTGAGGGGCTCTGCCTAACATGGACTGGGATTCTTTTCCAGAGTGTAGGGAGCGTCTGGGTTATGAATCTGTCCCTCCAGCATGTCCTATTTATTTCTGTGTTGAGGTTCAAATCTCTTGCTCTCATGGCTCTGATGGATTTGGATTTTCTGAGGTGGAGCATGTCCATTAATTCAGGATTGGACATGGCCTTGTACGTCAGGCATAGATCACATCTGAGCAGGCGGTATGCGACTGAATAGAGCTGGAGTTTCTTCAGCCGGGCAGCATATGACATATGTTTGAGACCCTTTATCCTCTTGGTGAGGAACTTTTGGGGTCTTTCTAACTGCTGCAGGTGTCGGGTAAGATACATCCCAAATGGAGCATTGTACTCAATCATGGGCCTGATAAGAGAAGAGTACAGGGGCACAATGACCTCTCTTGATCTAGATGTGAATCCCTTCATGATAAGGTGGGCAATATAGAAGGTCTTCCTAACCACCTTGGCAATGTGAGTGTCAGAGGTTACTGTTGACTTGGGTACCTAGGTCCCTGATTACCTCTTCCGTACTTAATGGATTACCACCTATGTGGTAATTTGTGGGTACCTTGTTTTTCCCAAAGGGTATGACTATACATTTTTTGGCGTTTAATTTAATGCCATGGCTCTGGTACCAATTATCCATTTCTAAGAGGCCTTTCTGAAGGATGCTCGTGTCCGCTGGAGTATCAATTATGGCGCCCAGTTTGCAGTCATCTGCGAACTTTGTCAGCCACAATCCTCCTATGTTTGCTTGCACCTCGGAAAAATAAATGCCGAACAAGAGGGGTCCCAGGACTGAGCCCTGTGGGACACCGCTTGTGACTGGCTTAGAGTCTGACATGGCTCCAGCAATTCTGACCTTGTGGGTTCTGTCCTTGAGCCAGTTTGCAACCCATCTTGTGACATATGGGTTTACATTTAAGCTGGTGATTTTGTCAATGATGCCCGAGTGGGGTTTTATGTCGAAGGCTTTTGCAAGGTCAAGGTAGGCTGTGTGAGCTGCCTTACCCTCATCAATGGCCTTAGTGACTGTTTCAAAAAAGTCGACTAGGTTCAAAAGGCAGGATCTGCCTTTGACAAAGCCGAATTGGGTAGGATCCAATGTCTGTAGGTCCCCAATGTCTTTGTTTATGAGTTCCATAATGATCCTTTCCATAGCTTTGCAGACCAGGCTCGTCAAGCTTATGGGACGGTAATTTCCAGGGTCCGTAGAAGCACTTCCTTTGTGGAGTGGGACCACTTTTGCTGTACGCCACTCTTTGGGTACGTATCCTGTAGCAAGGCTGAGATTAAACAGCAGCCTTATGTGCGGGTTTAGTTCCTCTTGGAGTTCATGTAGCATGCAGCCCAGGACACCGTCCGGTCCCATTGATGTTGTGTTTTTAGCTTTGGAGAGGGTGGCTCTCACCTGGGCATCTGAGATGTTAGGGAGGCTACACTCTGCTGGGATAGATATTTCTCCTTTTGGGGGGGAGGGGGTGGAGAAATTTGCACTGAACCTGTCTGCCAGAATGTTGGCAATATCTGTGGGTTCAGTGTATTTTGTGTCATTTTGGACTAACTCTTGAGCATATCTGGGAGTTTCCACCCAGGTTTCTAACATAGCTAAAAAAGGCCTTGTGATTGTCTTTTGTGTTTTTTGCGATTTTTCTCTCAAAGTTCGCCTTGGATGATTTTATGAGTGATCGAAGTTTTTTGCTAGTACTGATCAGAGATGCCTTCCCTTTTGGGGATTTTGCTCTGTCATGTAGTAGCTTCCTCCTCCTGTTGTAAAGTTTGTTAATGGCTGGGGTCCACCAGACAGGACGCCTGCCTTTGTGGGAATGGGTCTTGGTTTTATTGGAGATTGCATGATCCATGCATTCTTGAAGGTGTCCGTAGAAGGCATTTATAAAGGATTCAGCAGTGTGGGTTGTGGTTTCCACTGGCCCAGGGGCCTTGAAATATACCACTTCAGTCTTAAGAAGTGTGAAGTCGGCTTTTGAGAAATTCTTCACTGTGGTCTTCTGTGCAGGGGGTGCGGGTGGGATGTAGATTTCCAGTGAGATTAATTTATGGTCTGATCTCACCAATGAGGGGTATACTTCCAGTGTGGAGCATTTTGTCCCCATGTTTGTAATGATCAGGTCTAGTATATTATCTCCTCTTGTGGGAGTAGTGACTAATTGTTCCATCGCATTTGAGTTTATGAATTCTAGGAACCTTTGGGCTAGGGTATTGGGGCTTGAGTAATGTTCCCTGTCTATGTTTGGGTAGTTGAAGTCTCTCAATATGATGGTATTTGGAGAGACATTCATACTCTCCAGTGTCTTCAGGAAGGCTGAGTGGGGTTCCTGAGTTTGAGAGGGTGGTCTGTAGCATGCTACAAACTGTAGGGCAGTTTGCCTGTGATTAGTTGCACCTGGATGGTCTCCGATGCTTCGTGCGTTGCCACTAACCTAGAGGTGTGGGTATCTTTGATGAATATGGATACTCCCCCTCCTTTTGTGGTTCGGTCCATTTTTTGGGGCCACAAAGCATGATATGAGGTATAACCTGGTAGTGCTGGGGTGCTCTCAGGAGCCTTGAACCAGGTTTCAGTCACTGCGCAGACATCGATGTTCTCCATACTGAGGAGGGCTTCGAGAGCGTGCATCTTGAGGTTTAGACTTCTGGCATTGAGCAGCATTACCCTTAGTTTTTTTTCACTTGTGTTTTCTAGGGAGGTGGGTTTGTCTTTTGAGCCCTGCCTAAAAAAGGCACTATGGGGGTGGCAAGAACCTTGGCCAAAATCCGGAAGCCCAGGGGTGACAGGTGCAAGCCGTCCCTTGGGAAGCAGCGTGGCTTGTCAAGCATGTCATCCCAAGCGGACAGATATTGGATTCCCTTAGAATGACACCAGTAATTAAGCCAATTGTTAAAGCTGATCATTTTGTCTCTGTACTGTGGCATAATTCTTGGTGAGGGTAAGATGCTGCTCAGGGTCAGGGTCATACCGGCCTGGGCTACATAATCAGAGAGCTCCTCTATGTCTCTTTTCATGTAGTCCAGGGAGGTACGTCTCAGGTCATTCACACTGGCATGGACAATGACTGAGTCATATTTGTACTTGCTTTGGAGTGACCTGATTGTGGTGGATTCTATCGCCCGACAGGCAGCTTACTGTAACCTTTTTCTTGTTCAGTCTGGTGAGTGGGACGTCAGTGTGTCTGACTATGGAGTCACCTATTACAAGTGTATTTGGCATGTTGTTTAGCCTTAAGGGCAGTGACTGTTTAGCACACTGACTTTGTGAACTATGTGTTGCATGTGCTATGTCTTGAGGTAGTGGTCGCTTGGGTGTCTGCTTTGGAGGCCTCTTTTGTTTTGGTAGATTTTTAATTAGAGCCAGGAAGAAATCAAGCTCATTGGAGCAAAATGGTATGTGAAAGATGTCAATCACACAACATAAAAAGAGGAGTGTCAACAGATAAGCATGGGAAAGTCAAGAAATGGAAGGTGCACACTGTGGCCAACACCAAGGTTTCTTGTTGTACGTGCATGCATGCGTGTGCACGCTGGGAGGCACGAGTAAGAGAGAGTGCGCTCGTGTAAGGCAGAGTAAGCATGTAGGAGCCTGTTTAAAGATCTGTAAACCTGTTTGCGCTGGTGTGCGTGCATTTTCACCTGAATAAGCAGATTCTAGTCCGTGTAAGCATGTGTGCACGTGTGGTAGCCACTGTGAGCATGTTTTCGCTGGTATGCGCGCTGCTCCCCCTGAGGAAACAGAGAGGATAAAGGAAGCAGAAGAAATAGTAGGAAACTAGCAGGGAATACTGGTAGAGGTAGCAGGTGAAAACAATTAGAAGCAGGCAATTACACAGGCAGAATACAAGCCCAGCCCAGCACTTAAAACACTGCAAACAGCATTGCAGTATGTTTCTCTCAAGAGACACTGCAAGACAGGAGTAAGCTAGTAGAAGTGAAAACTGAAAAAGCTGCATTCAGGCAAAACATGCTAGGGGCTGCCATAGCTGTTATAAAGAGACATAGGAGACTTGCTGAGGGTGGTGACAATGCAACTGCTGCCAGACAACCCACAGTGAGGAGACAGAGAAGAGTGTACAGGCCCAGGGTCACCTACCAGGGGTTACATGAGCTGGAGCTAGTGGAACATTATAGAGTGGACAGAAACCTCCTGCAGCAAATTGTTGAGCTGTGCAGGCCACACCTCATACACAGAACCAGCAGAGGGTAACCCATCCCAGTGGAAACCAAGGTATGTGTGGTCCTAAGAGTACTAGCAACAGGTACCTTCCAGAGACCAACTGGTGATATAATGGGGATATCACAGGCATCAGCCTCCAGGGTACTGCACCAGTTCCTGGATGCCATGTCAGCACATGTCTGTGAGCATGTATATTTCCCCAATGCCCGTGAGGTATTGGCCAGCAATATGCATCTCTTCCAGCAAATAGCGGAATACCCTGAGGTAGTGGGTGCAATAGATTGCATGCACATATGCATCAAAGCACCAGCTGGTGAGCGGGGTAGGGCCTACATTAACTGCAAGGGCTTCCACTCTATCAACTGCCAGTTTGTGTGTGATGCCCAGGGCATAATAATGAATGTGTGTGCTGGCTGCCCTGGGAGCTACCATGATTCCCATATCTGGCATTTGACGCAGTTGTACCAGACATTTGCCAATGGGGACATCCCACATGGTCACCTAGTGGGGGATGCAGGATATGCACTGGAGCCATGGCTGATGACACCCATCAGAAATGCACACACACCCGAACAGGAACACCATAATGAGGCACACGCACAAACACGTAATGTAATAGAGCGTGTGTTTGGGCTGTTCAAGTCATGGTTCCAGTGCCTGGACACATCTGGTGGAGCCTTGCAATACTCACCAACTACATGTACCCACATTGTCATGGTATGTGCTATGCTACATAATATGATTCTGCGAAAACAGCTGCAGCAGGACCAGCATAGGGCTGGGACAAACAGCCCCCCACCATTGCTAAGGCCATCACAGGCAGAGCGTGACTCAGAGGAGGAACAACCTGAGCCTGCCCCAGTAGGCAGAAGGAGGTGTGCCCAGTATGCCCTGGCCTTGGCAAAGAGGCAATGCATAGCACATGCACTGGCTCAGTAGGAACCCTGGAAATGATACCCATCTTTGACTCACTCATATAGTAACAGGAATGCCTAACATGACACAACCTGCTCTTAAACATGTACAGGGAGTGTAGTATGTGCATCCGACAGAGGCAGCCCTGCAGCACCACCTGAGGCATGATTGCCATGTGTTAAGCAATGTAACACCATCTAGTATATGCAAACATGAAGACCCTACATAACATCTCACCCTCACCAAGCATGATGCCACACTATGAAGACAACAAGATCAAGTACAATAATTGGCTGAGGTATTGCTGTTAGCAAGGGGGAACACATGGCCGACAGCCTGGGCTGACATGCTGAGCAAGACATGATGCCCCACCTGCTAGGGATGGCACGCACCCAGCACACCTGGCTGTGTAGATACTGGCAAAGGCTGTTGTCACCCCCACTGTGCCTGGAATAGGTAAGTCCGGAAACACAAACCCACCACCATAGGTAGCACAAGGGATAATAACCTGGACGTAATGCTACCCAACGCCAGAAGTCTAACCTGCAAGGTGCATGCAGACCAAACCCACCACAGCATGGAGAATGGTAATATGTGTTCTGTAACAGAAACCTGGGTCAAGGCCCAGAAGAGCACCCTAATACTACCAGGTTATGCCTCATACCATGCTATACAGCTCCAAAACATGGAACACACAACAATAGGAGTGTGGCTACCAGTAATTATCAAGGATGACCACACCCCCAGGTTGGTACCACAGCAAGAAGCAGCATGGACTATCCACGGGCAAGTAACACTGGCTCAAACTGTGTACCTGTTTGAAGTCTGCTACAGACCACACACACAAACCCAGGTACCCCAGCCAGCCTTCCTGAAGACACTGCAGAGTATGAATGTCTCAACAAATACCAAACAAGGCACACCCAAAGTATGACATAGGTGGCAATCCATTATGTATGGAAGAAGTAATCAGGGACCTAGGGACACAAGAGGACGGTAACCTGGCATGTGACACTCACATTGCCAAGGTGGCCAGGAAGACCTGCTATATTCCCCACCTTAATATGAAAGGATGCACATGTAGAGCTAGAGAGGTCACTGTGCCCCCATACTCTTCCCTTATCAGGCCCATATGTGACAACAATACCCCAGTTCGGATGTACCTTACCTTACACCTGCAGCAGTTATAAAGACCCCAAATGAACCTCACCAACAGGATAAAGGGTCCAAACGTTGGACATCTGCAGCCTGGCTGAAGAAACCACAGCCCAATTCAGAAGCATACTGCCCAGTCAGAGGTGATGTATGCCTGATGTACAAGACCATGTCCAATCCAGAATGAATGGACATGCTCCACTGCAGAAACCCCAAATCCAGCAGACACACCACAGTGAGATATCTGAACCTCCACACATAGATTAATAGGAAGTGCTGGAGGGACAGATCCATAACCCAGAGGCTCCTGACACTCTGGAACAGAATCCCAGTCCATGATAGGCTGAGCTCCACACTCAAACTCAACAAGAGAAATCTGGTGAAGTGCATGGGAGATAGTAGGTGTACACTGGGGGCCATCCCTGTGTCACATCTAGTAAAGTAAACCCTACGTGGGCATAATATGCACATTGCAAGGGATGTCGAGACCCACACACAGTCTGTCCGTGCTCAAACAAGGCCAGGGCAGATAGCCTAGTATGAACCTATGAACCTATGATGATACAAATTGTGCAGGACACAAAGGATTATCACACAGCTGTCCTACCTGATTGTAGGAACAATGGTGATAATCCACAGATATGCTCTGCAGCACTCTAATATCACAAACAATACACCAAACCCACACACATTGCCAACAGCCTATCGAACAGATTTCTTCCAAACTCCCCACCAGCACCTAACTGCCAAATATCTATCCCAGGAGAGTGCTGGCCCCCTGACATTGCAGATGCTGAGGTAACAGCCAGCATCCACAAAGCACAGCACACAGCATCAATGGTAACAGATGGTGTCCTGGGTTGTGTCCAACAAGTACTGTAAGAAGAATGGAACAGCAAATAGCAGTACTGCGCACTATCAGTCCTACCACAGGATATAGCAGTGTACAGCAACAGTGGTCCCACACCACAAAGGGGGTGCCTGAATGGATACTGCAAACTATCACCCCTCAACCCCGACTATCTAGGTTGGCAAAGTAATGGAGAGGATGATCATGGATCCCATGAATAACGAGATTGGGTACCTACAGACATTGGACCCTACCCAGTGTGGCTGTCATAGGGCAGATACTGCCCCTTACACATGTCTGACTCATGTGAAATGTGCACCAAGCCCATTGATGTGGGGAATGTTGATCACACAGCCTATCTGGACCTTGCTAATCCCTTCCATACAGTACCCTAGTTGGCGGTACAGATAAGCTCACCAGCCTAACTATAAACCCCTATGCAAGTAGATGGGTTGCAAACCAGCTCAAGGACAGAACTGACCTGGTCAGACATGCTGCAGCCATGGCAGACTGCAAACCAGGTACAACTGGCATCCCACAAGGCATGGTCCTGGGACCTCTCTTGTATGCTATATATGTCACATAGGTACAGGCCAACATGGAAGGACTCTGCCTGAACAGGTTCACAGAGGACTACAAACTACCCACCATATCGGACCCTGCAGCTGACACAAGCAACCTAAAAGGCACACATAGAAACAGACAAGTGGTGCCACAACCATGTCAACAAGCTAAATGCAGAATAGTGTATATTCAACCCCTGTGGAAATTACCACATAGGTGTTAACCCAGTAAGTACATCAGGAGCAATAAGAGACCTGGGGACACAAGGTGATAGATATCCTGCATGTGACAACCATGTGTCTGTAGTGGTTACAGAAACATACCATATACCCACCAAATCATGAAGGTAAGCACAGCGTGGCTAGGGTAGGTCAATGTGCCTCTCCAGTCATCCATCAGCAGCCTCACAATTGTGTACAATGGCCTTTCAGGGATGTACCATAGCAGACACCTGTAGCAACTGGAAAGACCACACAAATACCCCATCAGGAGGATCGCAGAGCTGTAAAAGATGCCATGTGTCACCTGATTAAAGAAACTGCAGCTCCACACAGTGCCATACTGCCTGGCTGGAGATGAACTGTGCCTGATGTATAGAGCCATGACCAACCTGGTATCAATGGACATTTGGCACCATGTAAACACTGAATGTTGGTGACCTATGCAGCTGACAGGCCTGAACCCCAGCACAGACATAAACAGGACATGCTGTACCGAATGGTCCATAACCCAGAAGCTCACTCCACTCACGGCTAAACTCCCACTACAGGATATCCAGGGAGTCCCTCAGTGACTGTCATCCAGAGGAATCATGATGACTGGATGGGAGATGGTAGGTGTACCCTGGATATCACCTGTATGTCACGGGTAGACAGAGGCACAGCACACTAACCGTGACATATGTAATGGCAAACACCAGTAAATGTGTGTTGAAGGACAAACACTCTCTGACTAGCATTACAAATGGACTAGGGCACATGGCCATTGTTTGTCACTGTCCACACAAGTTGTGGAATACATTAACAATGTCGGACAATCATGTACTATGCTGTCCATATCTGAACAAAATGCAACATGGTCATATCTGCACAACTGGCCCTCAACCAGTCTGGTGTGCTCACTATAAATATTACAAGCAGTGATAGGACTGAAACCAATTATACTGTCCACCACAGTGAAAGTACTGCACCAGTACACTATACGACAATACAACTGTTTGGTCAGCAGGAAAGGATGATGACAACTGTATGCAAACTATCCCATGGCGACCCTGCAGGCACAGCATAATGCTTGTTAGGTTCAGACACAAAGCAGTTGGGCAGTAAGAACACAACCTGATGTCCAACACTCAACTGTACATGTGATATATAGATGGCGTCCACACACAAACACAAATGTGGTGGTCCACAGATCCCAACATAAGGAAAGGTCACACTGGGCATGTTCGCACACTTAGATAAATGAGATGTGTCAGACAAGAAGCCATACAAACTGCGAACTGGGCATGCTCACACACTTAGGCCATGTCTCAGTTCAGCAGTTGCACACACATATCTGGCATTTCTATGTGTTAACACAGGAACCTCCCACAATACAGACATCTGCCCAGTGCACACAGTGAAGTTACAACAGAGACATAAGTAAAGTACTGGATCCCACTCATATGCAAACATCTCCCACAGTACACACGTTGTTTATAGAGATAGGGAAGGCTATGGCAATAAAGACCCACAAACAGTATATGAGCAACAGATACTTGCATCTGACAGGTAAACATATGGCCGTAGAGTGCAATACTAGACTGTTGTCCATAGGGAATACAGAAGGCTATCCACAGTGTATTTGGCATCTGCCTCCACAGTACAGTAGGCCACTGTGCCTGTGCAAAGTTAATGCATAGATATGCTCTCCTCTGTACTGATGGATAGTAACAGATGTACATACCTCTTCATCCATAATGATATCAGCACACTATACATATGTCAGGAGCAAAAATTATACCCAGTAATGTGAATAGCGTGCTCCACTACTGCGTCTCTAACAAGTGTCATAACATAGTTAGGTAGGGGTTTGAATCGCGTGTGTGTGAATGTGTGTGGGGGAGTAGTGTGTGCAATTCTATGTGTAAGAGAAATGTCCCTTTTGGCAACTATTACTACACAACACATGCTGCATATTCCGCTGTCAAAACACCAATGATGTCAGCACCCTATAAGTACAGCAGGAGAAAGCAATCCTCCCAGTAATGCAAATAGTGTGCTCTGCTACTGTGTTTCTCACAAGTGTCATAACATAATTAGGTAGGGGTTTAAATCCTGCAAGTGCACCGTGTGTGTGTGAATGTGTGTGGGGAGTAGTGTGTGCAATTCCATGTGTAAGAGAAATGTCCCTTTTGGCAACTATTACTACACAACACATGCTGCATATTCCACTGTCTAAACACCGATGATGTCAATACCCTATAAGTACAGCAGGAGAAAGCAATCCTTCCAGTAATGCAAACAGCACGCTCTGCTACTGCGTCTCTCACAAGTGTCATAACACAGTTAGGTAGGGGTTTGAATCCTTCAAGTGCACAGTATGTGTGTGGGGAAGTAGTGTGTGCAACTCCATGTGTAAGCAAAATGTCCCTTTTGGCAGCTATTACTACACAACACATGCTGCATATTCTACTGTCTAAACACCGATGATGTCAGCACCCTATAAGTACAGCAGGAGAAAGCAATCCTCCCAGTAATGCAAATAGCGTGCACTGCTACTGCGTCTTTCACAAGTGTCATAACATAGTTAGGTAGGGGGTTGAATCTTGCAAGTGAATGTGTGTGGGGGAGTAGTGTGTGCAATTCCATGTGCAAGAGAAATGTCCCTTTTGGCAACTATTACTACACAACACATGCTGCATATTCCACTGTCTAAACACTGATGATGTCAGCACCCTATAAGTACAGCAGGAGAAAGCAATCCTTCCAGTAATGCAAATAGCGTACTCTGCTACTGCATCTCTCCCAAATGTCATAACATAGTTAGGTAAAGGTTTGAATCCTGCAAGTGCAGAGTGTGTCTGTGAATGTGTGTGGGGGAGTAGTGTGTGCAATTCCACGTGTAAGAAAAATGTCCCTTTTGGCAGCTATTACTACACAACACATGCTGCATATTCTACTGTCTAAACACCGATGATGTCAGCACCCTATAAGTACAGCAGAAGAAAGCAATCCCCCCAGTAATGCTAACAGCGCGCTCTGCTACTGTGTCTCTCATAAGTGATCTACCATAGTTAGGTAGGGGTTTGTATCCTACAAACGCCATGTGTAGTTTTGTCACACAGTTTGTCCATGTGTGTGGAGTGTTGTTCCCAATATTGCACGACATACATTATATCAGTAATGTCAATGCACACATGATGTATGTGTGTACCACCTACACATATGTACCTGTGAACTGCAATAGTTCCCATGTCCGAAGCCTGCCTCATGTGTATACATGGAATATGCATCAGACAACTGTATGACTGTGGTGTTCTGTGCAGAGGCTGCATGTGGTATGTGACTAGACAGTGTGGGTTGTAGATGGTGTCATCCCACCAGCGAGGGATACATGACTGGTCTGGAACATACAGTCCACATGTTGGTGATGAACAGGTGCAGCATGTTGTCACCTCTTGTGGGAGTGGTAACAAGTTGCTCCATAGCAATGCAGGGAATTAATGCTAAGAACCCTTCAGATAGCGTCTTGGAGCTAGAGTAATGCTCACACTCTATGTTTGGGTAGTTGCAGTACAACCATATAATGGTGTGTGTAGAGACCGTCATATTCCCAGTGTTGTCAGGAAGGCCAAGTGGGTTTCCTGGGTATGGGAGTGTGGTGTGTGCCAGGCTATGAACCTGAAGGCAGTCTAACCCACTGTTAGTTGCACATGGATAGGCTCTGATGCTTTGTGCAGTGCCACCAGCCTGTGGGTGTGTGTGTATCTGAGGTGCCTTTGGATACATCCCCCCTGTTCTGGTTTGGTGCATGTATAGGGGACGACAAGCATGGTATCAGGAATGACCTGGCACTGATGGCGTGCACCTGGGAGCCTTGTACCAGGAGTCTGTTACTGCACGGATATTGCTGTACCCCATGCTAAGGACAGTTTTCACTGCATGCATCTTGAGGTTTACACTGCTGCTGTTGAGTAGCATTTCTATTAGTGTCCTATCCCGTGTGATACCTGTGTAGGTGGCTATGTAATGTCAGCCTTGCATACAAAGGCACTATGTGTGTAGCAACAGCCTCTGCCAATATACAATGGCCCATGGGTGACAGGTGCAAGCTGTCCCAAGCAAAGCAATGTGGCTTGTCCAGCATGTAATCCCACACTGACAGGCATTGGATCCCCTTTGAATGTCACTGAAACATACATTAATTGCAGAAATTGATGATCCTGTCTACATATTGTGGCAGCATTCTTGGTGAGGGTGAGATGCTACTCAAGGCCAGGGTGATACCAGCCTGTGCCACAAGCTCAGAGAGCCCCTCTATGTCCCCTAACATGTAGTCCAGGGAGGTGCGTCAGAGGTCATACACACTGGCACAGACAATGACTGAGTCATACTTCTACATGCCTTGGAGTGACCGGTATGCTTGTGTTATGTGGTGGATCATAGTGCCCGACGGGCAGCTCAGCATGACCGTCACCTTGTTCAGCCTGGTGAGCAGGACCTCAGTGTACCTGATGATAGAGGTACCTCATACAACTGTAGCAGGTGTGTTGTCAGGCCATATGGCCTGTGACTGTTTGGCACACAGGCTTTGTGAGCTATGTGTTGCACGTGCTCTGCTCTGGCTTAACGTTTGCTTGTGTGTCTGCTTTGCAGGTGTCAGCTGCTCAGGCAGCATGCTATTCTGAGAGTCCAATAATGTACCTGTGTGTTTCTGTGTTTGGATTGCAGTCATGGCAGGTCTATGGGAGACTGGTACTGTATTCACTGTAGTATCCCACTCCACCTGACAGGGAATGCCAGTTTTGAGTTAACAGAGCTTAGCCCCCAGTTTGGCTATGTGATTGCATCTCTCACATGTGTTGTACGTGTATGGGAAGGGGAGAGGGTTGTCTGTGTACATGAGGCAGCTGTAACATTGCCACACGACTCACAGATTCACCAACTGGACCTGAGAGTAGATCGACAGGTGACCTTTGCACATGCTACCATAGCATTGTGAATCCCATACTAAGTAACGACACATAGGGCCAATGGGGAACAAGGTACTCAAGGTGACTATGTAAGGGTGTAGTGCTCCTGATTTGTTAGTGCTGGCATATATGAATGCTGTCTTGAGCAAATGCGAGGTAAGTCATATGCAATGTGTTACAGGCAAGCTACATGCAAACAGGACAAACAGTGATGTTCTGTCAAGTGAGACATGGACATCAGTACAGTAAGCAATACAGATGTCACTAGGGATCCACAGAGGCACTGTAAATCTGCACTGCAGGTGGAATCAGTGTTTCAGGAACATAACAAGCAAACATGCATACAAAGTTACAGTCAGCAGGCCTGTATGTAGACTATGCTACAACAAACAAGGTGTACGACTTCCAGTAGGTAACAGTGAATATATGCAGGCACTATAAGCCAGTACCCAGACATTCACAGGTCAGACGGGCTGGATCCAGCTGCACCCCCCACAAGTGTATAGATCACGTACCTTCGTAATGTTGAATAACTGGCCTGATACCCAAGTGCTCATACCTGTAATAATACACATGTCAAATAACAGACACTGAGCCCTCGCTCAGCAGTTCCAGACTTAGTATGATGTATGCTACCTGTCCTGGCACCACAGTATCCTTGACATGTATGGACACTCTCCCTCCTGTCATAGTTAGTTCTGTGTTTTGGTGCTGACATGCATGGTATGAGGTGTGACCTTGTAGAGCTAGTGTGCTCTTGTGAGCCTTGAACCTGTTGTGTAGTACTGCACAGATATCAACATCCTGAAACATCTGCATTGCAGAGTCGTGTGTGGTCAGCATGCAACTCGCAGTTGACATGACCATCATTGAGTATCAATATGTACATTGTTGTATCCCCTGTGCTACCTATGTAGGTGGCCATCCCTTGACAGCCTCACCACGGGTATGCAAAGATGTGCAGACAGAACACTGTGGTAATTACTATGGGTGTACAAAACAATACAATGACATTCATACTGTAACTGCATCAGGCATGCTGGTATATACCCACAATGATATCAATACACTGTACTGTTGTCAACATCATACTATTACAACACATTTATGTAGTCACCCTGTGCATCAGCACCATGTTAACCTGTTCCTGCAGTGATTTTACAGATTGCAGGAGGTGGCACAGTTTCATCATATGCACAGGGTGTGTACCTGGTATGCCTGAGTCTGCCACTGATACAACCAATTGACATGTCTGTGTGTGTGTGTTGGTGAGGGACAGCAGTACAAGATGGGGCAATGTTGATGCTGTCCGTGCGTGTATGCGTTAGCCCTAGGTGTTGTCACTTTGCATGTGTGTATGAATGCACACAGTCCCAGCTCATGGCTGCCATATACAGGTGTTTGTGGACAGCCACAGACTGTACCTGCCAGGTCATACAGATCACTGTCTGTGGCCATGGACACGGTACCTGTGCCTGGCAGGGTTGCTACGGACTGTATCAGGTACTAAGCCAGACAGGGTACTGTCATCAGAAGCAGGTGGTTGGTGACTGGAGACAGGTCCCTGTTGGGACTGTCCAGCGCCACGTGCACGTGGTCTCCTGCGGCGGTCTGATGACAGCACAGACCCAGCATTGCTGGGGCTGCTGCTGGCACTATGTGAGCGGCCGCGGGCCTGTTGTCATTCGCGATGGCTGCCAGCTGCTGCTGTTGCTGGCATACGGCCACGCCGATGCCTCAACTGTCCACCATTGCCCTGGCTCATGGACATGTAGTTGTGGAACAGATCTAACGTGTCCCTCCAACGTCTGTCAATGACCTCGGTGAAGTTACGGATGGCAGCCGCAACATCACGCATACTGTCACTCATGGCTGTGTGACATGCTCTCAGCTCCCTCAGACCCTGTCTGGTGTACCGTTCCATACGTGACTGTGCCTGCATTACAGCCTGAAACATAGCTGAGGTTGAAAGACCTCTGTGGGCACGTCTGACAGGGGCGGTACACCCATGGATGCTCCCACGAGAACCCCTGGACATCTGTCTGTGTGGTACCATGTCAGGACACTGGCCATGGCTGCTGTGTGGGGATGCATGTGCCACTGATACCACATTACCCTGGTCAATGCCCACTGTATCCTGTCCATCACCTAGGGACATTGGTGACAAAGGATGTATTGGCAGGATGACGGTGCACATTGAAGGGGTCGACAGCTGTGTAGTGTCAATTGGCTGACTAATGACGGACCCAGGCACACCTACCTGTGCCATTACACAGGTATCATCATTATCACTATCCACAGCAGCTGATTCAGGTTCCCTGCTGCACAACACCAGAGCAGCACCAGAACCTGTGGGAGTAAGACAGGAAACACAGTTTACAATGTGTACACAGTGTCACCACTGATACACACATGCACACATGCACACATGCGCACATGGGAACATGCACACATGCGCACATGCACACATGTACACATGCACACATGGGCACATGCACACATGCACACATGCACACATGGGCACATGCACACATGCACACATGGGCACATGCACACATGCACACACCTCAGTATATGAGATATCCACCCACAGACACAAACCCACCTGCAATCAAACACATAGCACTACTGCTTCAGACTATTATTACTGTTAGTATCGAGAGTATTGAAGGTAATGGTATTACACACTCACCAGTATGGATAGGCTGCCTTGTTGTTACACTAGAGGGACCTGCAGAAAAGTGACATTAATTGTCAGTGGGCACAACTGTGCCATTGATACTGTGGGCATGCTACAGTTCAGTAGTGCAACAGTTAGCTTCCACAGGTGTACTGCTGATATTGAGGATATCACTCTTGCACAATAATTACCAAGATTACAGCTACAAAATGAGGACACACCTCACACATGCATAACCTAACAGTGTAAAGAACGGTCAATTATACACATGGCATGTTACCTGCATGCTCCGTGTCCTGCTGCTGTGTGGCTCCAGCCTCCATCATTACACATGTATGCTGCTGCTGTTGCTGTTGGGCTGGATCCACAACTCTTAGGAGTAGTCCCTCCAGTCTGGTGAGGGGGGATGTCTAGACACCCCACCACCTGTGGCAAGCTGTTGCCTGTGGATATCCGATGCACGCTGACGGACATTTCTAATTAAATCACTGCAGTGATGGCGTACCTGCTCATATGTCCGGTTATGTGTGCCTATCTCATTTATCTGACGGACCAGGTCTTGCCACAGTGCAGCCCTCTCCTGCTGGTTCTGGCTGGTGTGGGAAAAGAGTACAGTGAAATCCCGCACCAGGGTCTGGTGTATCTCTTCCTCCTCTGCAGCAGAGTAGACAGGGTTCTGCTGATGAACCATAGCCCTGAAAAGGAGAAGGAAAATATGTCAGCAATATCTGTCAGCAAACTATGGCACATATTATACACATAATACTCGACTGCAGTGATATAACTTAACCACCAAATATAGCATCTGTCTGTCTATTGGGGGATACACATGTAAATGACCAGATTTCAGTGCTCATCCGACAATGGTGCAACAGTACCTGGCACACTCCATATGACAGACTAGTATACTGCAGCAGTCAACACACTGTTTCAGGTACAATACACAACCTCACACTGGGGGTTTGTATCAAGGTACTGTATGGAGAACATTATCAGCCCATGCACTGCACACAATGCACGTTACATAATTCAATGGTAATGCACACTACTCTTACTTGCCATAACCCTACCTACACCACAGTGACATACAGGGTAACACAGCACAACATATGGCAATGTAGTATGTGTTGATCGCAATACCACACACACCTGTCTCTGGCCTCACACCAAGGACACACACTACCATGACAGAAAGACAGTCATGGTGAGCAATCACACCAGTACACAACATGCACCCTGTCACTGGCACACTCATTCCACCTCACATATTTCGTTTGCAATGTGTTCATGGGTGTGCATTGTGTCTTAGGTAGGTAGTGCGCTTTTGGCCCTGGGCCTACAGCAGCAAACTGTTATGCTACCCTGCCCCTTGTGACACATGTGTTATGATTGTACCTGCTCCTTACAAACAGTTACACAGGGTGACTCATATGGCATATTACCTATCTGCATAACTTTCAGCAGGGGTATGTCTGACATCTACTCATGGGGAACCTTGCTTCTTAATTCTGTGTGGTCTACTACAGGGTATGTCGTATCTGTGGGTAGGGTCCTGTACCTCCACCATGTGCTCTATACTGCAGTGACAAGGACGACAGACATAGGTAATTTGTGTTGTGGATGTTGGAGGTGTTACCATGGTTGTTAGACAACTGTTATGGGTGTGACCGAACTATGTATATGCAGCAGTGGTAACCTCTATGTAGGTAGTCTGTGTGCGCTCTGTGGTCTTGTCAGTCACTTTGCATAGGTATTGCATTTGAGTGCATTGACACAGTTGCTTGCATATGTCTGTGTCCTTCTCCATATCTGTAGCTGTCATGGGAGGTACATACCGTGTAGGACATTGTGGGGTGTGGAGGAGTACAGTGACCTACATGTCCATAGCTGACACACCATGTCCGCTGACACATTCCATGTACAGGTATTACAGGACTAGTGTGCCACTGTGTATATCAATGGGGAGCCTATTGTACACTTGTTGCCCCTGTTCCCCCTGACACATGCAGTGGTGGGCAGGCATGCACATATGTGGTGGTTACTGGTGTCAGTGTTTTTGAATGGGGTATGGTACTCCAGTATCCACACTGGTGTTCACTCCATGCCTTTGATACCAGGCACCTGTTTCAAGACATCTGCATACATATGCCTCACACAGTATATATATATATATATATATATATATATATATATATATATATATATATATATATATGTATTTATATATTTATATGTGTATATATATATATATATATATATATATATATATATATATATATATATGGGTCTACTACTAAACAACGACACAACGATTCCCCGAAACAAAACTCACCGACGCCAAATAACCGACATTACACAAACCCGACAACGCAAAACACCGAACATCATTACACCGACACACGGAAAGTAAACAACACACTACACTACATAGCATACACACTAGCCCTGACCCAAACCCTAACCCTAAGGTCCGACACTATCGCACACTTCACCTACCTGCACCCTAACCCTAACTCACTTAACCCACCCCTAGCCCAAGCTCCGACACTAACGCACACATCACCTACCTGCACCCTAACCCTAACTCACTTAACCCACCCCTAGCCCAAGCTCTGACACTAACGCACACATCACCTACCTGCACCCTAACCCTAACTCACTTAACCCATCCCTAAACTACAGTCCCTCACTAACACACACTTACCTTACCCGAACCATACCTCCGACACAAACACACACTCACCTTTCCCACAGCCTAACCCGACATCCCACAATCTCGAGCACTTACCTGACCGCTCCTAACTCCGTCACCATCGCACACTTACCGGGTCGCGATCGCACATTCCCTTGTCGGTCTTTCCGCTGTCGGCAAGTAACCCTGTCGGTAAACTTACCTGTCGGTCATCTCGCGTCGGTGAATATTCTGTCGGGGAATCGTCGTTTCGGTCATTAGTCGTAGACCCATATATATATATATATATATATATGTATATAATATGTATATATAGATGTAGATATATACATATAGATGTGGGGAGAGAGGGGGAGAGAGTGAGAGAGAGACAGAGGGAGAGTGAGAGTGAGAGGGGGTGGGACAGAGAGAGAGATAGTCATATACAGACATATCTGTTGTCAGTCAGATCTATCTGTATATGTATATGTATCTACATATATCTATATATGTATGTGTATATATTTATATATATATATATATATATATATAAATATATATATATATATATATATATATATTGATATATTTATATCTGTATATATATATTTATATATATATATATATATATATATATATATATATATATATATATATATATATATATATATATATATATATTTCTATATATGTATATAATATGTATATATAGATGTAGATATATACATATAAATGTGGGTAAAGAGGGGGAGAGAGTGAGAGAGAGACAGAGGCAAAGTGAGAGTGAGATGGGGTGGGACAGAGAGAGAGAGAGATAGTCATATACAGACATATCTGTTGTCAGTCAGATCTATCTGTATATGTATATGTATCTACATATATCTATATATGTATGTGTGTATTACATATATCTGTACTTACATATTCTACCAATCTCGATGTCTGTGCAGTAAGTGAGAACCTGGTTCAAGGCTCTTGAGAGCACACCAACGGTACCAGGCTATACCTCGTATCATGCTTTTTGGCCCCAGGACTCGGGACAAAACAAAAAGGGAGGGGGTGTGTCCATATTCATGAAGGACACCCACACCTCCAGGTTAGTGGCAACACATGAAGCATCAGAGACCATCCAGGTGCAGATAACCATAGGCAAACCTGCTATACAACTGGTAGCATGTTACAGACCACACTCCCAATCTCAGGAACCACAGTCAGCCTTCCTGAAGACATAGGAGGATATGAATGTCCCACCACACACCATCCTATTGGGAGACTTCAACTACCCTAACATACACTGGGTGCATTATTCTACCCCAAACACCCTAGCCCAAAGGTTCCCGGAATTCACTAAGTCAAATGCAATGGAACAGCTATTCACCTCTTCCACAAGGGGAGATAATATACTAGACTTGATCATCACAAACATGGGGACAATGTGCTACACACCGAAAGTATACCCCCCTTACTAGTCACATCTGACCACAGACTAATCCCCCTGGATATACATATCCCACCTCCCCCACAACACAAAAGACTACAGTGGGAAACCTCTCACATGCTGACTTTACACTTCTTATAACTGAGTTGGTATCCTTTATGCCCACTGCGCCATTGGAAACCACATCCCACAATGCAGACACCTTCACATATGCTTTCTACGGACATCTCCAAGAATGCATGGATCATGCAATCCCAAATAAAACCAAGACCCTCTCCACCAAGGGCAGGCATCCTGTCTGGTGGACCCCAGCATTGAACAAATTGTATAACAACAGAAGGTAGCTACTGCACGGCAGAGCAGAATTCCATAGAGATAAGGCATCTCTGATCAGCACTAGTAGAAAGATACGTTCTGTCGTACAAACATGCAAGGCCAACAATGAGAGGGACATCGCTATGGACACTACAGAGAACCACAAGGCCTTCTTCTGCTATGTTACACACCTGGGTGGGAACCCTCAGATATGTTCAAAGTTAGTTCACAGTGACAAAGGCTACACTGAACACACAGATAATGCCAACATTCTGGCAGACAGGTTCAGTGCAGATTTCTCCTCTCCCTCACCCACACATGAGGAATTACTTATCCCAACTGACTGTTACCTCTCTGTCATCTCAGATGTCCAGCTGGGAATCACCCTCAGCAAAGCTGTAAACACAGCATCAATGGGACCCGACAGTATTGCAGGTTGCATGCTACGTGAACTCCAAGAGGAGCTACACATGCACATTAAATGCTATTCAACCATAGCCTTACTACAGCATATGTACCTGGACACTGGCATACAACAACAGTAGTCCCACTCCACAAAGGAGGCACCTCTACAGACCCTGGTAACTACCACCCCATAAGCTTAACCAGCCTGGTATGCAACGCTATGGAAAGAATCATTATGGAACTCATACACAGAGATATTGGGGACTTAGACACTTGATCCCACCCGGTTTGGCTTTGTAGAGGGCAGATCTTGCCTTATGAACCTGGTTGACCTTTTCAAATCAGTCACTAGAGCCATTGACGAAGGCACAGCGGTCCATACAGCCTACCTGGACTTGCCTATGGCTTTCGACACAATACCGCACTCTGGCATCATAGACATGATCAACAGCTGAAATGTAAATCCATATGTCACAAGATGGGTTGCAAACCAGCTAACGGATAGAAACCCTACAGTCAAACTCACTGGTGCCATGTCAGACTCAGAGCCAGTCACAAGTGGTGTCCCACAGGGATCTGCCCTGGGACCGCTCATGTTCGGCATATATTTCTCAGATGTGGAAGCAGACATGGGAGGGTAGTGGCTGACAATGTTCAAAGATGACTGCATACTAGGCGCCATAGTCGATACACCAGCTGAAACATACATCCTACAGAAAGGCCTCACAAACACCGACAACTGGTGCCAAAGTCATGACCTTAAACTGCATGCCACGTAATGTATAGACATACCCTTTCAGACGGACAAGGTACCCACATATTATCACATAGACAGTAACCCACTGAGTACAGACAAAGTAATTGGAGACCTGGTGACACTGATCGATACTGACCTCTCATTTGACACCCACGTTGCCAAAGTTGTTGGATAGACTTCCTACCTTGCCCACCTTATCATGAAGGGATTCACATCCAGATCAAAAGAGGTCATTGTACCCTTATACTCCTCCCTTATCAGGCCCATGACTGTGTACTATGCCCCATTTGGTATGTACCTCACCTGACACTTGCAACAGCTAGGGGGACCTCATAAGTACATCACCAGGAGGATCAAGGGTCTCCAACAACATTCATATGCTGCCAGACTAAAGTAACTCATGCTCTAATCCATAGCATACTGCCTACTTAGGGGTGATCTGTGCCTGATGTACAAGGCCATGTCCAATCAGGTATTGATGGACATGTTCCACCTCATACAATCCAAATCCATCAGAACCAAAACAGCTACAGATTTAAACCTCAGCACACACATGAATAGGACATACTGTAGGGACAGATCCATCACTAAGAGGCTTCCCATACTGTGGAACAGGATCCCAGTTCATGTTAGGCAGAGACCCTCACTGACACTCTTCATGTGAATTCTTGACGAGTGGATGGGAGATCATAGGTTTACACCAGTGGTCATCTCTGTGTCACTACTAGACAGAGGCACAGTAAACTAATGCTATTATGTACGGGGGTCTTCACTGTGTCACTACTATACAGAGGCGCAATTTTCTAAATCTATTCTATACACTGTCTGCAGATAGCCTAGTACTAAACTATGACAATGTGAAACTATATATGTCTATGTATTTCTACATCCCTCCCTATCTATGTATACACATATGCATATTATATGTATATATATATATATATATATATATATATATATATATATATATATATATATACATACATACATATCTCGATATACATATGTATACACGTTAGATATATATATACTCCTTTTTAGTTCCACATATGTATACACACAGTAACGTACTGCTGAACATCCATTACTGTACAACCTACTTTACATTGCACTACAACCTACATTGCTATGTGCACATAGCTACCTTCACAAACATATGTATGTAGAACCTTCAGTGACAGTTGCAGTATGTCCCCAGCCCTATGCACATCTTCATATACATAGATACAGACCAATAACACATCTGGAGGGTTCACAGTATGTAGACTATTATAGTAGTACTTTACATTACCTGTGTTTGTTGCAGCTGTTTGCAGGTTTTTTTTTCTTTCTTTCTTTCTTTTTCTTTCTTTCTTTCTTTC
This sequence comes from Protopterus annectens, assembly GCF_019279795.1. NCBI lineage: Eukaryota > Metazoa > Chordata > Ceratodontiformes > Protopteridae > Protopterus > Protopterus annectens. The sequence goes on along the minus strand of NC_056727.1, from coordinate 1,041,530,191 downwards.
TTTCTTTCTTTCTTTCTTTCTTGCTCTCTCTCCCTCTCTCTCTACCTCCAGCAGGTGCAATGAAAGTATTGCATGTGTGGACTGGGAGTACAGGATGCTTTTGTAGGTATCTGCACATGTCCATGTGATGGCCTCTGCACCAATTGTTAGCCAGCATTTACTAATTGCATGCAGCCTGTTGTGTAATGATTGCAGTTCCCACTGTGATTACAGGACTGTGCTATAAAAAGGTCTGTTAGGTAGGCGTAGCCCTTTCAGATTATCAGGGTGGGGACCATTCTGGTTTGCTGTGGACACTGTTCTGTGAGTGTAAGGGTTGGTATGTCTCTCATATTTCAGGCTGTGTTTCAGACACTGCAATGCATGTTGTTCTGTAAGCTGAGTATTCCTTCCTCCAGTGTCCTCTTCTCTGTGTGTATGTAAACTGACACATACGACTAGTAATATTGTGTATATGGGTGTGTGTGCTTTCCTGTGGGGATTGTGGTGTAACTGGTATATAGCAGTGGCTCTTGCCATCTGTTGCTATGGCTTCAATATTTGGCCTTTACATTCACTCCTTGTATGCCTGCTAGGTGTCTTTCCTGTAATGTGTTGCTATGGCTTTCCTATTTTCCATTTACATTCACAGCTTGTAATGCTTGATAAATCTGTTTGGGCAGCAATTCCCTATGTGTTTGTTGTGGTAGGGTGTTACTGCATGCAGTGTGGTCTGGCCATGGTGTGGGCCTTGACACTTACAGGGGTATTTGATCATGCTGCTGAGCAGGCCTCAGTTACTCTCCAGTGCATCTTTTATCTGCCTCATGGAATGGTACACAGCACTGGGTTACTCCAATGACATATTCTGATATTCTGCAGTTGTGACTGTGGGTTATTTCAAGCATATATATTAGTACACCATTTGTGACGTGCAGGTGGTGCATACCTTCAGTCAGTCATAGTTACCATTGCATGTGTAGTTACACCTTTCTGCCTACTGTTAGTACATTTGACAGGGTGTCAGTGGGGCACAGTTGACATTTGTTTTCACATTAGGGACATCCCTGTAACTTAGTCACAGTTGCTATGTCTGATCTCTTAACTATACAACTATGGCAGTGTTTATCCTGCTCTGAGTATGTGTGTGGCTTGCCAGATGCTACTGTGACATTATTACCTAGTAGCTACCAACTAGCATGACTGTTTCTCAGCACACAGTACTATTTTACAAATCCACTAGATTTGACAGTAAATATACATGACATGCTTTGTGTGTTAGACTTGCTATATTCCCTTTACATTAATTCCTACTATTTAATGATATATTTCTTTCAGCACAATGCTCTTGTATAGCAGTCATGGCTTAGTGGTAAGTCATGCAGACTAGTGTTTCCAAGGTCCTGGGCTTGAGACTGAGGGAGGTATTTTATTTTGCTGCTGAGAAAACTACAGGCCTTGTCATTCAGAGTAACTAAGGCACTTTTAAACAGTTGTAAGTGGGTTAGCGCTGGTTTGTGTGGAGCTCACGCATGTGCACTGTTGCTTAGCTTCGCGCACACATGCTTAGCTAAGAGCACAGAAGCGCATACCCGCTTACTACTGCTTAAAAGTGCTTACTCTCGCGCACACCAGCACTATTTTCTTTTAAAGAAAAGAAAATGGGGAGATAGGAAAGTGGTGAAAAAGGGAGCACAAAGAGGGTAGGACAGTAGGAAAACAAGGTCGGGTTTTGGAGGATGGATGTAGGAAAGGCCCATAGCTGCCCATTTCTTCGTCAGCAACAGCTGTGCATATGTTTGTAATTTGGTGTGAAATTTGAAACCTTCCACCCCTGAGAGAGGTGTGAGGACAACAATAATATTTGTTGTACAGCCAATTGTAATTGCCAGTTTACATGTCCAGCAGACGTGTGCAAAATGGGCAGCTATGTATGGGGCATAATTTTTTTGTGAGTACAGAGTGCCCTTTTTTTTTTTTCAGGTGAGAGTGGTATGTCAGGTACGGGAAGTCAGTATAGCTGGGGAGGTAGGTAGGGGAGGTTAACAAACAAGACAAACAAGACACATATAGGGGTGGTGTATGACACATGTGGGGGGGTTACACAATTGACGGGGATGGATATTTGGATATCTCGAGCCCATGAGCCCACAGATGGCAACAGTGGAACTGAGATCCCCACCCATGGGCAGTTGCCACTGTGCCTTCACTGCCCAGGACAGGGCTGTGCTGGGGGCTGTGTAGGATGGGCAGCAGGCACGCCCGTGAGTTGTGGCACCCATGCCTCAAGCTGGTGTAGGGGCCCAAGCACAGCGTGCCGGATCTCCCTACGCACCACAGTCCGGACACTTCAGAGGGTGAGTGGATGTTCTCCTCCGGCCATACTTGCAGAGGGGGGACGAGCCCCATCTCCTGCAGCGCTTCCACCCGCAGGTGGCACAGGGCCACCGGAGGAGGGTACGGCCTGGGCACTGCTGCCAGGTGCACTCGCAGCTGAGGTGGGAGAGGTAGGTCCGCTGGAACCCGCCTTACCTGTCGTCCTATGTTTTGCATTATTTAGTGACAGTTTGGGTTAGTAACATGCAATACCATTCACAATTAGTTGTAACAGCATGCATTAGTATTCCCATTAACCAAACACCCATAAATTCAAGCCGTTGAACAGCAAGCATAACACATGCATATTTTGAACAACAGTACACGTTCCAACAACATGCAGAGTTGAGTGATGGCAACAGGCCATCAGGTTTGGATGTATGAACAGGGCACATGCATCAATGTACATGCAAATATGTATGAACCAACAGGACTATTGTCCAGGGGTGTTAATTGTGAATACACATACCCATTTCACGTGGAATGGATTATTTGTGGTTATAGGGTAGGGTGAAGAAATATTTCATTAACAACTTCAAATACCTATACATATGCTGTACATTTCTACTAGCTGCAGATATATACACACTACAGGTCTGACTACAGTTTCTTATGTGACCACTTATGCATGTTGGTGATAGGAATGTTACTGCTACATCAATATACATTTCATTTTTATTCATACACATTCATATCTGACTCTGTTCAGCTACATCATCCTGCTACATTTGCTTTATATGGCTCTAGACAACTGTGGATGTCTGGTATTTCACACAACCATACTATCTGCATATTGCAAACTGAGAGCAACATATCCAGATTTTGGGACACACATTCCAGCTTCAGTACTTTTTTCAATACATGTTGCTGTTTGGTTGTGCCTGTCACATTAATTTCATTCTGTACTGACTGCAGTATACTTTATTTAGGAGTTATTACTACTTTATTGGTGGATTCATACCTCCTTCTCACACTCTCTCACTTGTTTTATTTTTACAATTCAGGATGGTACTTAATTCTAGGCTTTATTGACATGTTTTACTTAGTTATAACAATCCTTTCCAACAGTCTCACTTGTGTCATGTTTCAGAATTTAAACAGGGATATATTTCACACATGTGTTTTACTCAGCTTCTGTAGCTGTACTTTTCAGCCTGCTGCAGGTTATGTACTATTATATTACAGGTGGAACATCTTTATTTCAGACTTGTTTCATTTTTATTTTTGGATTACAGGCTGCATCACACTTATGTAATCAAACAATACTAGCAAAATCTCTCTTACACTGTTACTTGCACTTTTTATTAATAAGTGACTACACTGCACTCTTTTGCAAGCTGTCATACTTATATTTTTTTACAGTTACAGGGAGAGAATTACTGACCTGCCTGGTGGTGCAACCACACCAGCCTATTGGCATAGGCTCGACGGTTCATGGAATGGACACCTGCAGCTGTAATATAAATGAAGTAATATTGGAATACACATCTCCATAATATCAGCTAGGTTAATTTCTTACATAAATAATTACATGTAACTTACTCAGTAGTGGGGCGTTGGGCATTCGCCGGGCCTCCTGGATCCAATGGTTCAGTTGGTCCTGCTTCCGTCTCTTCAGGTCTGCATGGTGGTGACGGACCTGTTCACCAGTCCTTGGTATTCCTGTGGCACTGTTGAGATCATGTGCCAACTGGTCCCACGCCTCAGCCCTATATGCTCCCCACAGGACCTGGCCCTGCATGAGTTGGGCCTCATGATCATGGATGAACCAAACCATATATTTGGACTCCTCAACGACCCACCTCTGTGCTCGGAAGCAACTACCCTCTCCTATACCTGCCATCCTGACTGCAAATCGGTTCCACAATCAGTTATGCTGTGTATTCCCGCATATTTGGCTTATATATGCCGTTTTTCCCACACTTATCTGTGATTGGCCATTTTGGAATTGTATCAGCTTCACAAAACCTGCTTTGTCATGCTCCTCTTTCCATTCATTCCTATATATATGCTATTACTGCATTTCTAAGAGTAACTGTCGTGGCTTAGTGGTTCAGTACTTTGACTATGGTGCATGGTGTCCTGAGTTCAAGCCTGGCCATTGCTTTTTATATTTTATGACTGTTTACACAGGCCAGGAGGTGTGTCTGTGTAAAGTCAATTTTGATACAGCTTGCTCAACGTTGCTTGTCGGTTAGCTTGTTGGCGCGGTGCGCAGCTCCACGCAAACGGGTCACGCTGGCTTACGCACCGTTTGGCTGTCAGCACGCATATTACGCTCAGCTCAGCTACGGGCACACAGTTTCAGTGTGTTGGAACTCTGCTCAACCCCGGCCACTCCTTCTACACCTGTTAAAACACTGCTCACCTACGGGCAGATATACTCAGCTTGTTAGAGTGTAGCTCAGCTATGGGCATTTCTGACATTTCTTCTTTTTTTATTTCACACATTTCTTCACAATACATGGCCCATTTCATTACATTTTACATAAAATTAATTTTATACATGTACATATATGTCAGGGAATTGTATTGTACTTATTTCACTAAAAATAAAAATTGATGTTGTGGGGGCTCGAACCATGACTGCCTCCTCTTCAGCCGACATCTCTACCGCTACGCTATTGCTTCTTGGCTTACTTTGAATATTTAGTTCTTATATGCTTTTCCACTGACAGCTAACTGTGGCTAAACGACGGGCACGCCCGCGCAAACGAGCGCACACACAGGCAAACATCTTTAAAAAATATAACATGTTCATTTTTACATTTTATGTTCATAGTCTGTGGGGGCATGTGTTGTGATGTGTTTATTCACATTTACACGGACTCTGTCATGGGGGTTTACTTTCGGGACTTTTACTCTTCTGGGGGCGTGTCCGTTTGCAGGGCTAGCCCTACGGACACGCCCCCTACTGTCTTACATGGACCGTGTTAACCTTAGGTGTGATTCAGCATGCCCTCATGCATACGCATGGCATGCTGATGTCACACCGTTTAACTGCAGCCTCCGTGTAAGCCTTGTAACTCTTACACGGAGGCTTCGTGAATCCTGCCCATTATCCTTTATAAAGTAAATAGTGAACTAATTTGATTAACTTGACTACAATATAAATCCCGTGACAGTTAATGGCATAATGAAACTTACAATGCCTAAGTGAGGAAATGATAGACTGTTAGTCCATCCATCCATTCCCATCCCCTTTTTCTGATTTTTTGCATGTCAGGTCTGCATGTCATTTCAAAAATATTGACAAGCATTTTCTATTTATTATTTAATCATAAGGCCATCATAGTTGTTTATTGTGAGTTTTTCATTTTCTTTTTACTTCTAACAAAAAAACCTTGACATTTAAGAGGATTGCTTGTAAGCATGATTATAGTAAACCTTAGCAAACAGAAATACAAACAGTTTTTTACTGAATATTACTGAATATTGGTCTGACTACTTTTCTAATGATATGTTGTGTGTACCACAGTATCAATTAATTGATTCAGATATTTTTACATAGGTACATCTGCAATAATACAATGAGTTGGCAGTTTTATGGTTTGCCATGGATCAACTGAATTTTATTATCAACTGTTAATATCTGAAAGTTTATAATCTGCTCATTTAAATAGATGCATTATGACTAGAATAGATGCATGCTGTGTAACATCCATCTGCTTATTTTAAAAGACAGTACTTAGCATAAAGTATTTTCTTCAATGGCCATTTTTCCGTAAATGAATAGAGCAGATAAAATAAGAAGCTGTGCTGCAGAGACGTTCAGCTCTTTTGACACAATATGGCTTCATCTTGCCTTGTCTGTTATATTAAGTTTTATGTTTACAGTTGTTGCTTGCCAAGCTCTCAGATTCTCATTGCTGACTGGACACAATAACGATGCATGTGACTTGTTTCCATGCTTCATAAAGATTTTGGTTACCAGGGTCATTAGCATTTTCTATTGTAAACAAGGAATATGGCTACAAGATCTCACAGAAGCTTCTCCTTATATCATTTTTAATGCAGTGACTGCTTTTCTCATTCCAGGAGCAATAAAATCAAGTCCAGTGGCTTGGACTATGGACAGTTTAGGCCTTCACACTCAGCATTTCTGATATTTGTATCATTGCGGCTGAATTCACACATTAAAAAATGTAATTACTGTTTAGGGGCAAATACACTGTGAGAGCGGTGTCAGTAATTTCTGTTACGCGTGAAAGGATCTGAAAGCATTTCACTGCTTAGGTTCTAGTTTCCATTGTCATATTTTCATAGAATGGCTTTTGCCAATATTCTCAGAAAAAAGAGGGGAAAATCATTCTTTCTTTCTCTCCACTTTAAAACTGCTTTTCAAAGGAGTTATCACACACATAATGACTTTCAGTTTACTACTGAGATTACAGTGAAAATTAAGAAATAATAGTCTGCCATGCAAAATTAACATGCTTTTTCCATTTAGTCAGTTACTTAATTGAAGAACATATGAAATTCAGTTAGGTAATAGGGTTTTGTCTGATTATTATATACTCTCTCACTTTATGCTGTAGGTGCAACATTACTAAATGCCATTTTAAGAAAAATATCTCTAAGTATACTAAACATAAATGCTACTAAGTTACTTTACCATTATGTATTTTACGATATACGCTCTTCAGAAAATGAAAGTTCCTAGTTCAGTTTACTATTCATTGTGAAACTACATTTCTGAAATTTGAAATATTACCTGCTGAAAGCTTTAATGACTGTGATCTAAAATGTTAACTACGGATTCACTGCTGTAGAGGTATCAGTCCAGGGGGGATAACCTTGTGAGTTGCAGTTTCTGTGGTACAGGGTTTGATTCCTTCAGCCCTCATTCACCTTCTCTGTGACCTTGAGCAAATCATTCAACCAGACAGTTCTTAGGGGTAACTGGGAATTTTAAGCTAGCCTCCTCAATGGACTCTGGACTGCAAGCCGACCTATTCATGTTTGCCTTATTTCAGGGTCTCACATTATATTTACCAGTACTTCTATAGTGAATTTGATGCCATCATTTCCCCAGGCTATATTGTAACAATTCTAATGAATACATCTGAAGCAAATTCTGAGGAACAATAAGAATTTCTGGTAGTTTCTTCTGAGATACTTTTATAATGCAGGAATCAATGTAACATTATGCATGTTCATAAATATTTTATTCCGAGGTCCTTGGTCAACAAATATTACAATAAAATAACATCAGTCCAAGTTGCTTTGTGACCAAGTTTTATTGCAACTTTGAACTGAATCAGAAAATAAATGCAGCCTTTAATATGAATTTTGCTTTGTAAAAGCCACCACAATTAAATATATTAGTTATGATGGAGAAGTATAAACTTCAGCCTTTAACTTACACTATATGTACAGTGAGAATCTGGGCAGTGTGACTTACCACCCACTCCAGAAAATCATCTGGATAAGTATACCCAGAACAGCATTTATGACCACCAATTCCAGAAGTTTCCATTCAACAACAATTTTGTTCCTTCTAGTGTATCATTCCAGAGAGCTCAGTCTCGGTGTCTTATTAATTCCCTTGCTTACCCCCCCAAAAAGAGGGGGGGGATTAAAGTGGGGACAGCTCTATACATGCTCCAAAATTTCAAACCCATTATTTTGAACCTAGATGAAGATTAATACAGTAAACAACATATGTAAATGCGTAACTTTGATCTAGGGTGGGGTGGGAGGAATGTTCAAAGCCACTACTCCAAGGAAGATTGTGAAGTCTTCCACTAAATACATCCTCAATAACTCTCTCTCCTTTACTACCTTTCTTCCTACCCAGACTCCAGTATATTCATATATCACTACTTCCATCCCTCATCACCCACTTTCCTAAGCACAAGTCTACTTAGTCCAAGCCTAGGACAGGGGCAGAGACAACAAAGTTTACAAGCACACTACCTTTGCCCCAAGGCCCCTGTCATCTACGCATTCCAATAAAAATAAGTCACCCCAGGTTGCCTTGTGACCAAGGTTTCTTACAACATTGAACTTTATCATCTAATAAATGCATCCTTTAATAAAAAGCACATAAACTTTTACATTTAATTTGATTTAGTCTTAATATTCTTAAGTTTCATAGTAGCATTTTATTCTCAAAATCCCACAATTAAACTTTGTAACAGCCTCCACATTTAAACAAAACAGTGATAACTGAGAACTTAGAACTTCAGCATTTAACTTACCCTGTATGGACAAAGATAAGCCAGGAGCTGACTGCTGACTTCAGAAAATGATCTAGCTCATCACACTCCAGAATATTCCATTCAACAACTATTTTACCCCTTCCAGTGCAGCATTACAGACTGCTTACTGTGCATGCACTACTACTCCCTTATCTTTGCCCAGGAAAGGGGGGATACAAGAAGGAGCAGCTATATACCTGCCCACCAGCCTACCTCTTCACTGTAGCCTGTCCTCCCTCTTTCCTACTCACAACATGACTGCCATACTCAAACTTCCACTATATCCATCTTCCCTCTTGTTGTGAGGGAGGGGAGCTACTGAACCACTCAGAAGTATGGAGAAGTGAACATAAAACAAATCCAGTGCTACATAATATAAACTCTATTACACTGTCAGCCATAGGGGCTCCCTATATGTAAAATGCAAATGATCCGATGCTAAATAAAAAAATAAATAAATAAAAGTAATGATCCTATGGCTATAACCAATGATTATCCAACTGCTGATTCCCTTTCTGCACCTGTGTAGTAATTATGCGGGACCAAATAACCACATGAAGATATCACTTTGGAATATCAACAAAATGCTTCAGGACATACCCAAAGTAGTAGCCACCCCTATATGTCTCAGTAATATTTCTGACTGACATACTGATTCATCTTTTCCATTGGTCATACCCACACTGCCATTTCAATATCTAAATGTAAATCATCCTTCTGTTGCTAAACTCTCCTATGCCACTATGGCTATCCCGTTGGGCAGCATTTCTAGGAATTTAATATCTCTTTGTCTTTCTGCACAACAACTCTGAAGTCACTGGTAGAAAAATACTCCCTTGCCTTCTTAGGTTCATAGATTAGTACTAAGCTAACTGCCCTTGCGAGCCATTTTAAGCCTAACCAATTATCCCTTGTGAGACTCAAACCCTGCAACTTGTGTTTGTAAGGCAAACACCTTAACCCTTTGGCCACCCTCCCAACCCTAAGCCAGAGCACCAGTGTACAATTATAGGTCAAAGGAAGAGATCCATTCTGTCTGCCACATGGAGACCCCATAACATTGAGTCACACATGCCAATCAAAGGCAAGATTTTTCTTCACTCACATAAATATCTGCACCATGTGATGTTCCCACTAATCTCTCCAGATCATGTTTGGCATATACCTGGTTAATATACTCCCCAGACCCACTGCACAGTGTGCAAAAGTCAATAATCAGGGTGCAAAATTCAGTAAATCTGGCAATACCATATCATCCCTTTCAGTCTAACCACTACCAGGAAATGTGAAATCCTGTCCTCAGCCTGTGTAATATATCATCCAACAGCTACAAAGTCCAGCTATGCCCTTCAGCCTTCAAGTCCATAATGTAAGTAACTAGGCTGGTCCTTCATGTCCAAGGCAGGGCCATACTCAGAATCAGAATCAGAATCACATTTATTGACCAAGTATGCACAGTACCAACCTTTGATCAACTGGTGCACTAGGCAGAAGGTCTCCACAGCACCCCCTACACCATCCTGTGCCCCCATCCTTGTCTACGTACACCATCCAAATTACTGGAAAAGTGCCCCTGCTACAGTGGCGCCCTAGTTGGCTGCCTAGTTGGCCTATGCCTAAGGCAGGCTATGAGAATGCATGCATACAAGGAATTTGAATCCAGTTTCAGTGAGTCTGCAAGTATGACTTACATAAATTACACACATACATACATACAACTATTAAGAACAAGACGAATGACATCCATGCAACTATTAAGAACAAGACAAAAAAGTAAATATACATATACATACAAGATGCAAAGTGCAACTCAGTGCAAGACATACTGAAATAAACTCTGAAAGAAACAAGTATTAACAGTGTATAAACAATACTGCAGAATCCTTGGAGGCTTGGGAAAAACCTAATAAGATGAATTAACTGTTGATGACCTTGATGGCTTGTGGAAAAAACTGTTCTTATATCTGTTTGTTTTGGTGCGTATTAATCTATAACACCTGGCTGATGGTAATAGTTCAAAAAGATGGTGGCATGGATGTGAAGGGTCGGTGATGATCTTCCCTGCGCTTTTCATGTCTCTGGAATAGTACAGAACCTGTAAGGAAGGCAAACTAGCACCAATGATATTTTCAGCAGACCTGACTATTTGACGTAACCTATTTTTATCATGATTAGACAGAGATCCAAATCACCCTGTTATGGATGAGCTGAGAACAGACTCAGTGACTACTGTATAGAACTGAATCAACAGTCCCTGTGGGAGGTTGAACTTCCTCAACTATCGTAGAAAGTACATTTGCTGTTGTGCCTTTTTTATGATGGACTCTACATTGGTCTCCCACTTCAAGTCTGGGGAGATTATAAATCCCAAAAATTTGAAAGATTCCACAACTAACACAGCAGTATTAAACGTAAAGAGGAGAGATGATATTTTAGTTTGTTTGTCTTTTCCCGGTTAGGGGTTGCCACAGTGGAACTCCGGTCCGCTAATGATTGGCAGTCGATTTTTATGGTGCTGAGTTGCAGCCCGATGCCCAGCCTTCAGCAAAGGCACACCCATTCATGCCACTCAACCACGGGGAGGACATGCAGACTCCAAACAGAAGGCACTCCAGCCGAGAATCAAACAGGAGAACTTCTTGCTGTGAGGTAACAATGCTACCACTGTACCACCATTCCTCTGTGGAGATAATATTTTAGAACCACTCCTAAAGTCCACTGTCATCTCCACAGTTTTAAGAGTGTTCAGTTCCAGATTATTCTGACTACACCAAAGGGCCAGCTGCTCAGTCTCCCATCTGTATGCAGACTCATCACCATTCCTCATGAGCCATATGACAGTAGTATTGTCTGCGTATTTAATAAGTTTGACAGAGGGGTCCTTAGAGGTGCACCCACTAGTGTAGAGGGAGAATAGCAGTGGATGACCACAAATCCCTGGGGGGCACCTGTATTTATCGTGAGATAGCTAGATGTAAATTTCCCCAATTTTACCTGTTGTTTCCTATTGGTTAGAAAATTGGTGATCCATTGACAGGTATAAGCAGGAACAGAAAGCTGGGAGAGTTACAAGTGAAGAAGTTCTGGAATTATTGTATTAAATGCAGAGCTGAAGTCCACAAACAGAACCCTTGCATATGTCCCTGGGTTGTCAAGATGTTGCAAGATATAGTGAGGGCCCTTATTAACTGCATTATCCACTGGTCAGTTCTCTCAATAAGCAAAGTGAAGGGGGTCCAAAGAGGGAGCTGTATAATCCTTCAAGTGAGCTAACACCAGGCTCTCAAAAGTCTTCATGACCGCTGATGTCAAAGCAACAGGCCTATAGTCATTCAGTCCTGTTATAGTGCATTTTGTAGGCACTGGAATGATTGTGGCTTGTTTGAAACATAAGGGAACTTCACACAGCTCTAATGATTTATTAAAAATCCAAGTAAAAAACAGGAGCCAGTTGATCAGTATATGTTTTTAAACAGGAGGGTGAAACCCTATCTGGACCAGCTGCTTTCTTAATTTGCTGTCTTTTAAAAAATTATACACATCCTCCTCACAGATAATTAATGCAGTCTGAATGTGAGAATGTCTGGAAGAGAGAGAGTCATATAAGCCTGAACACTGACAGAGATGGTAACAGTGTTATTTGTAGCCCCAGGCTTATCAAACCTGCAGCAAAAAGCATTCGAATCTTCAGCCAGCTGGTAAATAGTTGCAGTATAGGGGGATGTTTTCCTGTAGATTATAATGTTTTGTAGACCTTTCCACACTGATGCAGAATTACTGGCTAAAAACTGTTTTTTCCACCTTTTCAGAATAGTTATTTTTAGCCACTTTAATTTCTTTTGTCAGTGTGTTCTCTGCCTGTCTAAAAAGTGTTCTATCCTCCCTTCTATAGGCAATCTGAATCCCTCAACTGGCCTGAAACAGTACCACCCCTTCCTGGTTACCTGAGTAGCCTTAGACCCCCAAAGGAAAGCCTGAATAATGCTCTGCCATTCATAAAATTGCCTTCTATTGCCATGGCCAATGCAAACCTGTGGCAAACTTCTTAAAGATAGCACAGGCCATCGCACAAACCATGGCAAGGCTTTATCAGACTAGAATCTACTACTGAGCTTCATATCTTAACAGGAACAATCATGGTTTTTACTGAGAAGGAACCTACATTTGGTTCAACATCCAGCTTTGTTAACCGCAGAATAATGAATTGCCTGATAATGTCAATAGATTTATCTCTCCATGTGTTTTGAGTGTTTTCCTTGTCAATGCCTTCATTGACTGGAAAACCTTCAGAAAAAGACAAAATGATGAATTAATGAAACTCCAATTCTTCCTGCAGTACCTAACCGCATGACAATACTCTGCAGATAAAATAATGTGGTATTCAATACAGACTTTCCACCCTGTATTCCGTAATGTTTTTATCCAACAAGCCTTAGACTATATCCTCCTTACTCTTAATGGACCTCAGGATACTAACAGTTCCCCTTAAAATCTATGATAAACATTTTGTTATTTAGTTATAAGCATTTATTTACCAGGAAAATCCAAATGGGTAGAGTCTCCTTTTCTGTGGAGACCAGAAATAAACACGTTCAAAAATACAGCAACAATATTTGAAGACATTTTAAACATAAACATTTTTAAACTGATTACCCACTATGCAAATATTAAAATTGACAATAATGTGAGATTCTTTGTGATATGCACAGTACAAAAAGTGTACAGTTAACAAAAGTCAGATTAAAAGTGAAATAACACTGGTGCGCAAAAATCCATGTTGATGAGTACAGATAGTTTTCATACATAAGCAAGATAAGGAACACTCCTGTAGCCACTAACAGAAAGGATTGTAACATACCTGGGTCATGAAATGGCCCCTTCTGTACCAAGCCCAGTGCCTCCTACACCTCCTTATAGCCAGAGAAAAGTAGGCTACAGAAATGAGTCCTCATCCTTAGCCAAAACGTGTCCTGCCAACCCCATGCTTGTCTCAGTCTATAATGCAATGTCAATCTCATTAGCTATGCTCAGGTAGAGATGCACCTGAAACCTCTTGTTATCATTTCATACCCCCCACCCACCCCCCAAGAATCAAGTTCATTCATTGTTTTTACATCACCCTCAACCCTCAGGTCTTCAGCAGAAATAAATGTATTACATGATGAAAAAAATTTCACTTCAATTGTATATATTCATGTATGATGCATGAGGTAAATGTCTACTTCTTAAGAAATGCATTGTCCACTATTATGTAACTATTGTTTGTGAATCCTTCTGTAAGTCCTCACATGCTTGTAAACTTCTACCATGTTTGTACTCTCTTATAATTGGAGCTTTTCTCCCTAGGCCTCCTCTGAAAAAGGATCTGTGGCCAGTCAGTCTTTCCCAGTAAACAAATGCAAAATAAATACAATATACCTGTAGGCAGTGTGATCAAACTTGTATCTCTGGAAAAATATTTCTGCCTTCCTTTCCTTACCTTTTCCTCTTCTACTTGAGGGCAGGGCAGTCAGCCAACTGGTTTGATGCAGTTGCCCACTTCCTTCTCTTTTGTGGATATACCTTGACTACCTCAAGAAACTGCCCATGATTCCCCACAATTTCCACTAGAAGGCCTCTTCTAGCAATGCGATATCACCTTAATGATGCTTGACCGTAGTTGTGTCTCATTCTTCATTCTGGACCTTTTGAGCTTCTTTGCTCCTTTTGCATCATTTGCATTGATTTCCTACTTTACCACAGTTGTCTGTCTTCCTGGCCTGTTGTGATTCCATAAACTGTTTATGAACATTTTTTTATGTGCAACTTTTTTAAAAGTATAATTTCAAGTAATCATATTATAAATAAAATAAGCCACTAATAATGGGGCAGCCCAAAATGCAATAATCTGTAAATTACTAAATAGCCTTCTTGCCATCATATTTGTTACCCAACTAATAGCATCTTTCTGCATAACGATATGCTCATTACTAGTCTAGCTCCATACCTAGTGGGACTAGCTGTGATACAAAGCCTGAATACTAAACAACCCATGTTATAAGAGTATGTTTGACTGAAAATGTTGCAACTGCAGCATTAAATTAGCAAGTGTTAAGACCTAAACAATCTGAACACGCCTCAGAGTCCACTAATACAGTAATGAAAGCCCACAGCTAAGACCATCTCTTCCCTGGGTATCTGCACTTCTGGAAGCTAAACACTTACAAAGGCAGACCACAAACTTAGGCAGGGAGCCGAGCACCCTTTAATTTAAACAGCAACTCCCATCATGTTTGCAAAGCACCTCACCACTAAAATGTCACAGCAATGGCCATGATATGAATCTATGAAAACTATGACAGCAACACATCTCACTATCCACAAATGAAAAACTTTAACATCATGCTCACCAAATAGCTGTAACTGCTAAATTAACTGTCAAAAAAAGAAACTATCTAAATCAGCATAATAGGAGAGCTGAAAATGTCATCTTTTCTTACACTCCAAGCCTCAGTCTGACCCAACCAAGAAATCTCCAGTGGGTTGAACCAGCAGGTTCCTATCCAAACACTTGTTGTCTTAAATCCCTTGAAATCCCATGTACAAATGAACATCTCTTGACATAACCTAACTTGTGAAATTGACTGAGCCAAACACAAATATGCTATGTGACGACTTTCACTAATCTGTAAGTATTCAGAAAATGCCAACAAATAATATCCCATGACAGAACCTGGCCATGTAATAATGTTATGAACTTGCATACCACACATTCACTACTAAAATCCATTACCAACTTGCCAATAATCGGATGAGAAATAGTAAAGTGAAGCTGGACAAAGCTCAACAAAATTAGAAGCAGAAGTGCAGTGCTACTATGAAACACTGGCAATATTAAAAAAAAATGAAAAAAAAAAAAAAAAAACTAGAAGGGTGAAAAATTCCTTTTTCCTTGATTTTTACATGGGGCAAGTCATCCTGTATCTCCTCTACCTCCCAAACTTATATATACCAACTTTTTTGGTCGCACCTACTTGAAGAAGGAAGAAATCTCCCTAAAGAAGTAAATCAATGCTGGGATACAGTTAGAAAATGCATAGACAATTATTTATTATGGGAAAAAAAGTGTTTCAATTATGCTATTCATCTTTTTTTTTCTGCAGGCTGCTAATGTTCAAATAATTTCACCTAAGTCAGGTGTAAGGCATCCCAAAATTTCAGACAAGGACAAATTTAACTGTTGCTCTAATTCAATTAAAGTGAATGAACTGGCCATTAACATGAAAATGAGAAACAATTCTTAAATATTACTCTAAGCCAACTAAAGTTAATAAAAACTGGTTGTGCATCCACATTAAATAAGGGACAATTCTTAAATATCACTCTAAAATGGGCAATTGTTGCACAATACATTAATCCAATGAAGGTTAAAAGAACAGCTGCCTGATCATTGGCATGCTTTCCTGAGCAATAATACAAAGAAAAATATATCCCTCACCACCGGATAAAGCAACCAACATGCAAAATAAGTCCAAGTGAAAAAAGAAAAACGCGTTGGCTACACACAGCAAGTTCCTTTAATGTAAAAACAAAATAAGTATACTAGTAAGCACTTTCACGGATCCACTCCGTTTCATCAGACTAATAAACTCCATAAACAAAGTCACACTTAAAAAGCCTCCCAAATACAAACCAAACAATCAGAAAAATTGCAATTAATTAAAGCAATACTAGCAATAATAAATTAAATAAAGCAGTAATACACAATATAACTGTCTAAAATCATTGTTAAAGCCCATATAAAGCTGAAAATATAAGAGCAATATAAATGTAAATGGAACATACATACTAAATATATAACTATATACAGTGGAAGCTGTATAAATTTATATCTACAACATCTAATGCTTTAGGGCTCTGGATCTTAAGAAAGGTTTTAGGGATACCAGTCAATCCTTTGCTTAGTAAGAACACCCACCTACAACAAGGTATGCCAACTGTTAACTCTAATCAATATGACAGCTTTATGAAGAACTATAGAATGCTTGAGAACAACCTTTACAAGTATAAACATCTGCAATGGCAGCGCTTTCACTTGGAAGCCTCTCTCAATATTGCACCAAGAGGACTGCGTGTATTAACTATGCTCAGTTATGGGCAATCCTATCCTAAGCTTCTAAGGCACTGGCAAATGTTGAACTTAGAGTGCAGTGCCAAGTATATGCAATTATTAATTGATTTTTTTTGACCTGAAGAGCTTGAGTTACTTAATGACATCCATCAGCTACAAAATGATATTTATGATAGCTATCCAGTGGATATCTATCTTAGGTGACAAATTGGATAGTCTACATGATCATATTTCTATGTACGAAAAAAGACTGTCTACTACAAAAACTCATAAAATCCAAAGGGATTTAAATGACTTCCAAGAGGGTAATGTATTTTCTTGGTCCAGAGATAAGAATAATACAGACGTGCCACGGCGAGATTCAGGAAGTAGGCAGAGCAATGAGAATACTATGATGGTGGAGCAGGCTGTCTCATGAGTTCAGTCGGTTCCGCCTACTTTGGGAAAGACATCAGTGATTGGTACAGATGATCCACCTCAGACAATGGTGGATAAGGGGCCACAAGATGCTACTACCAGTGTAGTTAACTGTGGAGAGCTCTGGTAGCTAATTGATTTAAATTTGGACTATTTATTAATGCTGACTGAACCATATGTTGAGGGAGGAGTTTGTCATGCAGGTAATGTTGGAAGTTCCACTGCTTCAGATTTTCAACCACAAAGTAAGATAGGGTACTTACATAATTTCAATGAACTAAGTATATATAGAAAGCTGTTAAATATCAGAACCAAAAAGAAACAGATCTGCTAATAATTTGCTACAGTATAGTGCTAAATCTACTAAAATTTGATTAATGTATATGATCTGAGGAAGACAACAGTCGAAAGCGCTTATCAGATATCTTCAAGGGACAGTTTTGAGCTTTTTTATTTTTCATTTTATTTTCAAGTCGAAGTTTTATTTGTATTAAAGGACTACATTTTAATTGGAACACTTGTGGATTTCGTTGATTGACCATCCTTGGGTGGATTTTCTGTCTTTTTTCCTCCAGTTTGAATACAGCTACCAAACCTTGCTACTAGGATGCTGTGGTGATCTTTGCCTTTTAAGACCTTCAAGGCCATGGCATGAACAAATGGCAGAGTTATCCATCCCATTCTTAAAACCTTTCTCAAAATGCTTTGCAATGCAGCTACCTATGCCTACCTTACTATATGCATTTGCCATTGGTCATTTCTGGCACACAAAAGGCACAGGGAAATCTCAATATCTTAGCACTCTATATTGCAGTTTTTATAAATTTCTGAGAACATATGACCCTCAGAACTAGACAGCAATTTTAATATTTTTCTTAGGAGCATACCCCAAACTTCAGTTCATACAATAAAGCCTACCATTCCAAGTATGGTTTGTTTACCTGAGGCCTAGTTTACTTGGTTCAGTTCTACACACGTACATCTTTTCAGACCTTTACTGAAATCTCCCACAACTGTAATCTTCCACAGACCTACCTCTTACATTACATGCAAATAACAGAGTTATTGCATTTCAACAGCAGAAAATTGAAAATTCCTCTTTATTTCAGTTTTTCATTACATTAATGGATAATTCTAATGTTAAAAGATGGGGATCTCTCAGTTCTATGAACTATTGGTAACATTACAATATAACTTAAATACAGAATATAGGGACCTATATATTACATATATTAAGGAAGAAACTTTTGAAGCCAGTCTGCACATTTTGTTGAAGTCCCCCCTCATTAACTACTTCATCCATCAAATAGAGATTATTTGCCTGAAAAGGTTTTCACAGGTTGTTCTTACCCTGATTATTTTACAGATGTTGTAGACACATCACAACTGCATTGTTGGTGGTGTTCGCGTACCAGTGTTTTACCCACCTGGTTCATATATTTTGGAGCTGTGATGAAATTAGATGATTTTACTATGATTTTTGGAACAGTGTAACTAAATTATCTCCCATCTTATAGTAATTTCATAGAGTATCAGTTTTATGTATTTTTTTACAACCAGCCCCTAAGATTAAAAGCCTTTAAATAATGGTCTTGATGGCAAATAAAGCTATTGCCTGTCATAGGAAATGCCCTGTCCCCCCATATAACTTAATGCTGGCAGAGTTCCGATGGTATATAGAGATGAATGGTATATAGCTAACAGGAGAGGTGTAGAATCTAAATTTTTCGCACATTGATCCTGCTTTGGACAGTGTTTTGAATCAGCCCCCTGTCTGCAAGCATGAGGAATTATGTTTTGTGTGCTCTAATTATCCTCATAAAGATAACCCAGTTCAACATATTTGATAACAGATTGTGACATGTCTTCAAGTTTACATACCTGTCTATCCTAAACAATTAATGCAAAAACTTTAATGCCTTATTTCTCTATGTTTCTTTTGTTGTACTATTTTTCCTCATGAAAAGTTTAATTGAATAGCATAAAATATTCAAATAATTGCTCTTACTATATTTTATAACTTCACACTGTTCAGAGTGCATTGTATTAGTTTTATATATGTTTCTATCTAAACTTAACTTCTATGTCATACATTTAAATATAATTCATCATTTTCAATATGTGTCCAAAAGCTAATGTTTACAAGGACAATTCAACCCATTTATTGCATACATGTAGTTGTTATAAATTCTGTATGCAGATTTTATGACTGAATGCTCAAAAATATCATATGGTTTTGACATCAAGTTTTAGAAATCTGTAATCTGTTCATATATATTTTATATGCTACAACAGATCAACTGTGTTCATATTGTTGTTATATGTGAACTGTAAATAAAGAATGGAAAAAATTAACATATTTATTTATTAGCTTTTCCGCCACATTTACATACCATTAAAGAATTAACCAATAACACTTCATATGGAGATAAAAATGCAGAATCATAACAATATAAATTAAAAACATGTGCAGTAGGTCAACATAGATAAGGTTTACTACTACAAATGAAATAATAGTAAATTTGGTAAAACTATTAACAAACAATTTATTTTGATAACACCAATGTAGAAAATTATTTACAAGCAGCGGAGCTCATGTGAGTAAATTAATAGAAAGAGTAACAAGCATATTAATCATCTTTTCTATGATTATGTAGTAGTGCAATCAATACATTAAGGATAACTGATAAGTGTGATAGCAATCTGAAAAAAAAAAATCCCCTGCCTTTATGATTGGACCATAAGAAGATTAGACATGTAACAGCTCTTGGGAAATTGTAAACCATTCAAAACAAGGCCCTCATTTTTCCATCAGTCTAGTTTGCGTACCTCTTCATTTAGCTATTGCAGGCTCAGCAAAATATATTTCCTGCAGGATTTGCTAGCATTCAACTATCTGTAGGGGCCAAATATTATCAGGTAATAGATTTTTTTTTTTTTTTTTTTTTTTTTTTGTGGCTAACAAAGATATAGAAATTGAGGATGGCGTCTTGGGACCAGGCAAACTGTATATATTCCTAAATGCCACCTCTCCTCTTCCATTGTGGTATGGATCTGCTCTGCTTTATCCCAAAATGAAATTAAAACATTTTCAAATCTTTCCAAGAATAAATAACACAAGATAATGTATTATTGTCTTTTTGAATATCCAACACATTCTATGCACATAAAAATATCAATAAATAACGCTTGCGCTCACACTTCTTCTCTTTTCGGCTTTTCCCAGTTAGGGGTCAACACAGCGGATCACATGTCCACTCATGATTGGCAGTGGAGTTTTACGGTGTCAAGTTGCCAGCCCGGCACCCAACCTTCCACAGAAGGCACACACTCTCACTCACACCTAGTGAAAATTTAGAGTGTCCAATCCACCTACAGCATGTTTTTGGGATGTGGGAGGAAACCGGAGCACCCGGAGGAAACCCATGCAACCACAGGGAGAACATGCAGACTCTACACAGAAGGCATCCCAGCCAAGAATGGAACCAGGGAACCTCTTGCTGTTAGGCGACAAAGCTAACCGCTGCACCACCGTGGCTGCCCAAAGCTTGCGCTCACCCTATTTTGAAAATGTTTCTTTGCTGCCAAAGGAAATTATTCCTGAAATTTTGCCTTCTAATTCAAACAAAACTATGTTGCTTCCAAATGACATTAAGTCACTCATTTCACATGACAATGGCACTGAGTATGGTATGTTTGCAGAATGCTGGGGCATCAATGTTCTAGAAAAGGTCTTGGCAGTGTTGCAGGTATTCTAATTAATAGGTAGACAAGCCTTGATTAGCGATTTGTGTTTTCTGTGTAGGAAAAGCATAAGGAGAGTAAAGCAGAAGCAGATCCTAGTTGACGGATGCCTACTAATATTTTAGCCCTGATAAAAATAATATGAAACATTTAACATTTTGAAAGGCGCGATTTAATAAATAGTGATTGTGCTGATTTGCACTGCAGTATGCCACATTTTCAAAATGTTGTCCAAAAGATCTGCTTAAAGTGGTGTTACAAGTGCAGTGGAGATACAAATGTTGATGCTCTTTAATTTTAGAAATGTGTGGATATTCAAGCATAGTTACAAGTGAGTTATATTATGGTTGATTCTGCTCTTTGATTGTTTATGAATCAAAACTGCTGCTCAACATAAATAAAACAGATTGAGAGAACACTGTAGGCTTACAAAATGTCATTTTTTCCCATTAATTAGAAAACGGGAATGCTTTCCTCTTTGCTTACCAGTGTCATAACTAGTATATTTTTGCACATGTAGGACTAGTAGTAACACACAGTACAGCACTATTCACCCTGCACACCACAAACTGTCTAACAAGACTTTCTCACTCTTGACTAACTGCTTGCAAAAGAAGTTAGTTATCTTGCTTCTGTTTGATGCTGTCAATGGCATAAAGCCAGGATACTTACTTTGAGGTCAGCAACATCAGAAAGCTATGTGTTCTTTTCCCTCATAAGACACTTGGTTTCATATTAGAGTATAATGGAGATGCTGCACTCCTGAAACTGCTGATCTTTGGAAAGGCATAAACACTGGTCACACTGCCTGAACTAGTGGCAGTTCAGCTGCATATTGTTGAAGGTGTGGCAATTATTAGAAGAGAAGTAAGATCCTTCAGGCATCCTGGCTAAATTCCAGCTGAACAGAATAAATACTGCCTTAAGCCTCCTTGGAAGAAGTGCCAGTGGATCAGAAGGTGATACATAGTAAACAAATATAAATAAATGTTTCTGTACTGAAACTTCAGATGCTAAAATTTCAGGTAATCATAATTGCAGAAGTTTGATTTTTAACTATATTTATATATGAGGACTGTATCCATCGTGTGGGGACTTTGCAACCATGTTACTAATGTATATATATGTTACCTACAGGACTACTGAATTATACATCAAGGTTGTTAAAAAAGTAAAGAATTTTTCAATTCAGATAGCTCACAAATGTGGACTTTGAAATTATAACCAGGACCAAACAAATGCATGAATAATACATTTGGTACTTTTTCTAATGTTTCTGTATAGTAATGTTTGGAGATAAAAAGGAGCTGGAAAAGTAATAACAATGAGCCTAAAAGTAGCCAAACTCTTTCTTTGCTGTTGACTCTTTTGCAGTGCACCTGACTACATCATACCATGGGTGTTTTATAGTCATGCAGTAATAAAATGTTACTGCAGCAGACAGTTTTGTATGTGAGTGTGTGTGTGTGTGTGTGTGTGTGTGTGTGTGTGTGTGTGTGTGTGTGTGTGTCTGCATGTATGTGTGCTTATTTTCATGTGTATATGTCTATTGGACTACGTATACCATAAGGTCAGTTGGATCAAAGAGATGAAAACATAAATCAATTTTACATTATATTTATTTTTTCTTGATTTGTATGTTTGTTTCTTTCAATAAAACAATTTTATTTTATTTTATATTTATTTGATTTGTTTCTTTCTTTATTCATTAATTAGTTTATTTACCATTTCTTAACACTGTAAGATAGTGGCCTGTATCCCTTATTATCCACAAT
Organism: Protopterus annectens; assembly: GCF_019279795.1. Classification (NCBI taxonomy): domain Eukaryota; kingdom Metazoa; phylum Chordata; order Ceratodontiformes; family Protopteridae; genus Protopterus; species Protopterus annectens. The sequence goes on along the minus strand of NC_056727.1, from coordinate 1,041,507,587 downwards.
CTGAACCATAAAGCAAGTGCAATTCCAAATACATACCAAGAATCACAGTGAGTGCAGTGTCATAAACTGTCAAGGCAAGATTAGCTAATATTCATATTTGCAAAAAACAACTAGAAGTCAAAAGTATAGCAATCTATAGTGTACATGTTAAGCCTTGGTTAACAGTTATTTACATTATATACAATAAAGCATTTAGGTAAGATGATATTTATATAACCAGAAACAAATAGAATACAGCGAGCCAGTTTAGACTAACTATAGTGTATACAATGCAACAACAGTGTGCATATGTCAAACATTATTGCACAAACACAGCTGTTTTCATCAATAGCATAGTATATAGCATCATTTTGAAAACACTGCAATCTAATTTCAAATACAACTACAATGCCTTAAATCCCTGAAGCAAGCAAATTTGAATTCATTCTTGGGATATGATTTTAGTTTTGTTTCATTTTTTTCCTTAAACAATAGCAAGTTTTCTAATTTCAATGGAAAGACTATTTCATGAGGCAGAGTTAGTATTCTGAATGTTTTTTGACATGTTGCCAATAACAATTATATTCTGAGTAGTTTAAGACTGTTATTGTTTCACAAGAAATAGGAAAAATCACATACTATAAGCTTGGCTGGAAATAGAGTATGTCTCATGAAGTCATTTGAAAGTTAAAGTGCTATTAACAAGGAGTCATTAGCAGAAACTGGTAACCATGTTCTATTTTGTATACAATACAGTGGCACTGTTTATTGCTGTACACAGAGACAAGTATAAAAATATTTTCTGTTACCCATAGAAAAATGTGTTTGCAATCAAGGGAGTAAGTAACAATAGATAATATATATCGTGGTCTTGGTATCAACACACAGACAACAAATGCTGATGTTACTCAGTTATGAGAATATGAGAACATTCTCAACTGGCATTAAGTTGATTTATACATTAGTTGTTAGCAGCTTAAGTAATTTTGGAAGGCAATAGTCTGATCAATACTATCCTGAATGTGTTTCTTTGGAAATGAACGGAAGTGGAGTGCCAGTGGGCTGTTTTATGGAATTGGTTGGAATCCTGCTAATCTATTTGTATGAAAGAACATAACAATAGTTTTCTGAGTATGAATGTTATTTTTGTAGTGCACCAATTTCAAATTCAACTAATTTTTTTAAGAGAAATGATTAGGTCTTGAGATGAATTATGTGCTCTGCATGCAATATTAAGTTCAACTGTGGAAAATTCAATAGCAAATTATTGATACATAGTGAAAAAAATAAAGATCCTTACAATATTTCTTGAGGAATACCTTTATTAATTATATTAAATTGTACCCCAAGTCATCTTGACACTGCAACGAAAGGGCTTAGATAAAAAGTGCTGAGTTTTAATGTATTTTTTTTAAATCAGTATGAAACTGTGGTGGTGGTGCTGCGGTAGCATTGTTGTCTCACAGTAAGACGTTGTCCTGTTCGATTCTCAGCTAAAGCGTCTTCTGTGTGGAGACACGGGTGAATAGGCATACCTTCATTGAAGGTTGTGCATCAGGGCTGGGAGCTCGGCACGTAAAAATCTACTGCCAATCATTAGCGGACCGGAGTTCCGCTGTGGCGACCCCTAACTGGGAAAAGCCAAAAGACACAATAACAACAATGAAACTGATTTTAAAATAAAAAAAAAATAAACAAAAAAAAATCTTCAGAATATAATCGATAGTTATTTAGCTTTCACAGAAACTGTTCAAGCAAAAAGTAACCCTGCAGTTTCCCATTAAAGTCAATGGTGTAGATTCAATAAAGGCTACATGGTCCACTAAAACCCTATTCACATCAGTCGCTCAAACATGGTAAACAAAGTGGCATGCTTATTACAGCTTAAGCAGCTGCATTGTATGCTAATCAACCAATTCAAGATGAAGGAGCTATTTAACAACATATAAAGCAATCATGTACACTCAGGGTAGGCTTTCCCTGCCAAATTCCTAAACCTACTGGAATACAGCCATGAAAGGCACTCTACACAGAAGCACTGTTAGGGGCTTCAGTTGCTGTTATAAATATATATGTGCAACAGGCACAAGTGTATACTGCTACTGCTGCAAATAGACCCGGACCAAGAAGGGTATTAGACCCCTGTTAACTTATCACGGTCTTGATGATGTGAAAATTGTAAAGTGATACAGAGTGGATAGAGATACACTACAGGAACTCTGCAACCTCTGTCCTACACAACTGAGAGCAAGGGCAAACTGAGGGAAACCAATACCTGTGTAGATTAAGGTTTGTCTAGCACATAGAGTCTTAGCTACAGGAACCTTTCAGAGGCCAACAGGGCATATGCTGGGTATATCACAGATATCATAATCCAGGATCCTTCATCAGTTCCTGAATGCTATGTTACAACATGCCACTGATTACATACAATTTTCCCAACACACACATGGAAATACTAGGATGACTTCACAACTGCAAGAGCAAAACTCTTGAACCTCTGCTGGTGATGAGGAAATACACCAATACTACTTTTTCCCAATCCCCCCAAAAAACAAAAGAAATGGCAGTTTGTAGAATCCAAGGAATAACACATAATCCACCTGTTAGGAATGCTTCATACAAACTTTTTACAGCATATGTATATATGCATAACTCAAAAGTAAATTGTATACAGTTGTTAGGCACATCTCACTGTACCCAGCACTCCCCTGGTGGTGCCTATGGGCCATCTTAGAAACATTACACCCCTGTGTCATTAATGATATAGTACTTTACATTGCAATAGAATAAGATAGAAAATGCTGTACGGTAACCAGTTTTAACAATAACACTTGTACTGACCGTTAATAAGGATGTGTATCTCTGAAAATGAATGCATGGCAAAATGGCTATGCTAAGAGTGAAGTATAAGAAGAGCATACAGATAACAGTGTAATCACCTAATGCATATAAATAACAGTTCTCTTCATAACATGTAAGCAAATCTAGCATGTACCTGAAAAATGCAGGCATATTTTAGCAACATCAGAAGCCCTCTGTGCAGATAAATTTAAAGGAATGTAAATGTTCTGTGTTCTGCAAATGCACAATTCCTTTTATCTTCAAGTTCCCTAGGTACACTATCTAGTTATGGTGCAGATGCATGCCTCTAAGCACTGTGAAGATGCAAATGAGGTATGAACTCATTAGAACTGCTGAATACGAATCTTTTGGCTTCATGTAGCAGATGTTAACATAGGGCCAGATTCAATAAAACCTACACTAAGTGTACAGTAAGTGTACACAATATGTACTCAAGAACATTCTTTTCACAGTTTTTGTGTTTTCTAATCACTCAGAAAGATTACACTAAGTGTACATGCAGTCACTTTGGGGTAACCTGTATGAATTGCTGACTATATTTAAAGCTATACATATATCAGTAGAAAAAAACAAAATTAGAAGGAAGAAGGTGTGAGTTATGTCTGTGTTTGTTTACTCAGAATGGTGTACACTTAGTGTAGGTGTTATTGAATCCTGGCTGTATGCACTTCCTCAGTGTTTGTTGCTAAAGTATTGCAACTGTGAATGGTTAGTTGGAAGGAGAAGGAATACATAATTCAGACTTTCTTACCTGGAGTGGGTGAGTCAGCCACATTAGACTTGCAAAGAGTAGAAGTAATTTTATCAAGGTTTTAAATGTAATAAACAACACACATTTCACACTTTCTGTTCAGTAACATCCAAACCTCCCCTGCATTTGTTGAAAACTTTATATTACTGCCGTTTAATATTCTCACACATTTTAAGGAGAATTATACAAAATGCCTTACAGACAGCATGCCTCAGATTACTGATCAGATAAGAGAAGAATGACTACTTTACAGAGATAAGACAGAGCTGCATTTCTGTAAACAATCGTCGTAAATGGTTGTGTAATCACTCATTGCACTACATCTGAAATTAATACATGTATAAACAACTCAGAAGTGTACAAGTGCCATATGTCTTGTTAGTAATGTGGATGATTTTGGGACTTGCTTGTATGCACAATGATTTTCATTCTCTGCTGCAAAGCTGTTTCTGTGGTAAAGTGGGATAAGACACCTTTACTGTGTTTTGAAGGTTCATTGAAATGAGAGTTCAAATCCAGACTTACTGAAAAATCTTTCAAGTATACTAACATATATTTTGTAGTATTGTTTATTTTACAGATTTCTTTTTTTTAATTCCAGTATCTGCATGGTGCATAGCTTAGCGCAAACACAATAAATGGATAAATACAATAAACATCATGTAATGTACTTCTTTGATGACTAGTACATCAACTACAACTGTGAATCACCTGTGTGAGCAGCATATCTGTTAAACACATTGATCCACACAGCATATGCTATCTGTAGATCATGGTTCAAGTCCACCTTTGTCTTTTAAGGGTGAAACCTAATAGACACTGCTCACAAAGCTAAAACAAATTTAGCTTTCCTTGTCTTATTAGACTGGTGATTACTATCTTTCAAATCTGGACTAATGGTCCAGACAGTAAACAAACAAAACATCTGCAGACAGGATGCAAATGTTCTAAAACTTAAAAGGATACACTGTTGTATGTTTTGCTTTCCATCATTCAGCATCGCTTAGCAATGTTGTGCTGTGGTTAGCTATTTTTCCCAATACCTGCATGTCTAGAATATCTGTAGGGTGGAAGCAGATAGTAGACAATTTCAAAAACAGATACATATCTATCAAGTATGTTGGACACCACATAAATATGTTAAGTAGCATTGTGTGATAGTTAACACACAAAAGTTAAATAATGAATAGGAAAATATACAACTGTTATTTAACTGTTCCTGTGGCAGCAGGTGGAAGTGTAGGGCTGCAATACAGATGGTATTGGGCTCTAATACATGAAATCTCAAATATTTTTACTGTTGTTCCATTTCACTTTATATTAAATATCACATAAAAATTATACACATAATTATAAATAATACTATGTATATATAGCAGTGGAGCTCATATGGATTATATGGTGACTGAGAGTATACTGACTACTATGTTTCTGTAATTACAATTGTGCTATCTGGCCTTCAATGGCCTTCAGACTTCAATAAGACTCATAGGTGCATGAATATATAAACCAGGACATTGTAAGGTCACAAACATACATGGTTAGCCCTTCAATCTGTCAGTCGTATTTATATAATTCATTATATGTCTGAGAAGCACTTCTTCTGTGGCAAGGATGGAAAATCACTACTGTGGAAGGCAATATTTTGTTTTTTATGCATAGGTTTGAATCCTACATTGTAAAAATCAGTTTTATCAGTGTATAAAGCCAAACCAAAAAATTATCACATCATGAAATGTATGCCCCCAGTATGTGTCTGCAAAGTTAAATCACCTAGCTGTTCCAGCAACAAACAGCCATCAGACTAATGCTGAGTGTCACATTAAACTTCCAGTTTCAAAAACTGCTTTCCTCTCTGTTTGGCACTGTTGCTCTCTGCTTAACATTGGGCAAACATGATTGGCATTGTCTGGGTTTGCCCACTACAAGTAAACATGATAACCGGTATTGGCAGGAAATCATTCTTATCTATTGCTGTTCTCTCTCATTGGACATGTCCTGTGGTAGAAGGGAAGATGCCCAATTTATGATGCAAAGAGGGGTGTTGAGGAGTCCAGAAGTTTCATTGGATTCCTTGTAAAGTACCACAGCCAAAGGTTTTTGCAGGGGGACTATACTGTCTCCCAGTACAAGTCTGAATCTTGTAATAGACTGGCCAAGGCTGTCTCCAGTGCAACTAGTATTCTTCCCACTGGAAAACAGTATGCTAAAATAAACCAAACAGAGGAGCTGAAGCTGACCAAAATAAATGATATCCAAAAACACAAGTCTGCTCATGCGGATGACTGGAAAACACTTTAATCTCAGAAAATATAAATCATTAAAAACAATAAAACAGATGAGCGCTTTTGCATCACCACAGGATGCTTCATCAGATCTAAAGAGTAACACACAGTGCAGGTATTTAAATACCTCCAATTTAGTTCCTCATATCATGTGACCTCAGGACTGGTTTTAAAGGGACATATTAATTCATTCCTTTGCCAGTACTTGCCTGTAACAAAATAATTCACTCGGTTTCCAAATTCTCAGTACTGGCTCTCCCCTCCCCTCCCCTAATACTTGGTGTAAAAACCTCAAGTGCAAAAAAGTTAAACATATGCATAGAACCTTCTCTTTTTACATGTTTTCCAAGTGCATTGCTATCATCACATTTATTCATATTATACATATGCTCCCTAATCCTATCCCTGAAGTATTGATTTGTTTTCCCAACATAATTTACACACAATGCAGTGAGCATAATAAACAATATTCTGTGTGTTACAATCAGCATTAAATTCACAATTATATCTATGACCCATACAGGATGCAAGAAATAATCACATTCATTGATGTAGCCACAAATATTACAGCCACCACACCTGAAAGTCCCTTTAAGAATCAGTCCAGACTCAGTGTCTCTTAAAAGGGATTTATAGCAGACATTCTCTTGATGGTTTTATAATTCTTATATGTGAATTTTGGTTCACACCCTATCATCACTCTGAGTTTAGCGTCTGTCAGAAGTATGTTCCAGTGTTTTTTAATAATGTCACAAATATTGTGCACATTATTAGAGTAATTCAAGGATAGCCTTACTGTATCATTCCCAGTGTTCCTAAATGTCCATGTATTTCTGGACACATTACCAATATAAGTTTGTGCTCTTGTCTGGAGATGTGCCAGTACCTCATTCTGTATTTGATGGACCATATGTTCACTATAACCCCTCTGACAGAATTAATTCGCTAATGTATCAAAGGAAGAATACATATCACTATCTTTGTTGTGTAACCTCGCATATCTAAAAAATTGACCCTTCATTACATTCCTTTTCAGGTGCTTAAGGTGCATAATCTGTTACATGCACAGAGTACCTTCCTATCTACCCCATTTTAACACCTTTAATTATGTCAAAAAAGCATCATGCATAGCATCTATAATTAAAAAAAAAAACAGTGAAGCCCTTCGCCGTGTACCAAAAGACAAAATGGCAGTTGATTGCAGAAGTGGTGTATTGTTTTGACAACAACCAAGAATAAAAGAAAATACACCAACAATCACCAATACTCTACCAATATTTCTTCTGTCATCAGTTAGCTCTTTCATTCATACACTTGTGATGCATTTTATCATCTGATGAAGTGCTTCACAAGTGCAGGAATAAAAGCACTAATAAGATTAATGGAGCAATCCTGGTGGAGTATCTGTGATTGTTGGTAGCATATAACCATGTATCATCTCCTCTCTAAAACCCAACACAGGTTCAGGCCCAACTACAATACCACAATAGCTCTCCTTAATTTAACTTACAAAGTTAATCAAAACAGAAATAGCAGAGGGCAGCCTAGTTTCTTCACTCTTCATTGACCTATCCAAAGACTTTGATACTGTCTCCATCACAAGCTTCTCTCTGAATATGCTAACCTATGACTTTCACTATTCCCTGTTTCCTGGTTCCACAACTATCTATCCAATCAACAGGACCTCTTAGACTTTCAGTGCATTTCTGACAGAGTTAATCAAAGATTAGTACTGGACTCCCTTCTTTTTAAAATCTTCATAAATAAATTTCACACTACGAATAAACTGGCCACCCTCATATGATATGCAGACAATTCCACATACGTCTGTCCTGTCTCATTCATAGTTAAAATAGAGAAAATTACTCAACAGTCTTTCACTGATAGTGAATCCTAATGTACTCCTCAACCTCCCCAAAAAATAATGCTCTTCGCCCCAAATTAGTACCTAAACCAGTAATATATAAAGTATTTCAGGTTAACACAGCACTATACTTGAAACTAAGAGTCAGACAAAACTTCTTGGAGTCATAATCATTGACAGTCTCAAGTCTGACCATAACTTACATTACTCTATCAGGACAAAAAACAGGATTGGCTCTCTAGTCCCAAACATGACAGATACTGCTATTTATACCTTTATTCTATCATTACTCTATGCCCTCTAAATACATCACCTACAAAACTAAACTAGCAGCTTGATATAACTAAACTGGCAGCCTGCTATAACTAAGTAGCAAAATCTGCACCCAGTATTACATAAACAACTTATCACTGCCTGGCATTAAAAAAAATAAATAAATTGGCTTGAACTTCCTAATGAGCTTAGCTACTCACAATAAATAACCAAACACAACCTCTTATTTTCTCCCCAGTACTACACTCTATGGTACCTTCATCCAGCTACAGACCGCCACTCCGACAACAAACAACTACTATCAACCAATGAATCATACAACAGTTCTGGAGACTCTCTCTAATCCCACTATGTCTCACAATTTTGGATCTAAATCCCCACTTTCTTAAAGCATATAGAAAACCCAAATGCATTCAAAAACCTAAAGAACACCTACACCAAATTTGGCAATCACTTTCTTGCTTCCCTGGTTAGTCTCCTTCACAGAACATTATTGAAGGTAACTTAATCTTTGACATTGCCGTTACCCACTTTAGTATATCTGTTACTATGTATAGGTTTTTCTAACCTCACTATTTTTCACTCTTTCACTCCTCTCATCAACTAATTACATGACTATATATACCCCTGTTCCACTACCTCTCATTTATATATACCTAAAGCATTATCTCTAACTACTACTATTTCTTCACCCTGATCCATCTATCTAATACAATTCTCCACTAATACTTTCCTTTTTGAAACTCCCTATTAGCCTCAAGGTATTTAGCTTATAAGCATTTCTCTTTGAATTTAATTTTAAAGTTTTGTTAGTATTGCATTAGCATATCTAAGGCTCTGATTACTTATTTGTGAATAATGTATGTGAAAAATGATAGCTACCTTATGTGTTACATGTAATTTTATTGTGAAGATTTTTTTTCCTTGGCATCCCCTGAAAAAGTTTTTTTTTTGTCCAGTTGGACTTTCCCAGTCAACAAAGACAAACAAATCGCCCATGCATTAATTTACAACTTCATTCCCATTTTTGCACACAGGGCCTTGGTGGCACTTCAACAGTGGCAATCATCTAGAGCCAGTGCTCAAAGCACCAGGTGGCTAGCCTGCCATAGTCATTCCTCATACCACACATATACCACATACACAGTCAGTTTAGAAAGTACAAGCCACCTACTGCATGTCTTTGAAATGAGGGGGGAACCAGAGCACTCGGAGTGCAGACTCCACACAGAAGGCCCCCCAGATGGAACTGAACCAGAGAATATCTTGCTGTGAGGCAACAACATGACCTGCTGCACCACTGTGGTCAATATAGGCAAATAAATAAAATAATGAATAAATAAAAATAAATAAAAGGACTTAGGTAGCCAACCATGTTGTATTGCTATGCTATTTAAGTATCTGTTACTGTTATCAAAAAAAAAAAAAAAAAAAAAATATATATATATATATATATATATACAGAGAGAGAGAGACAACAAATCCCTGTCTTCTAGCAAACTATTTCTTAGCCTCAATCCACCTAATTTCTTCCACCTGACTTCTTAAAGAATTAGTCACAAGCATGTCTTCCCTCATATCCAAATTGGCTTCTACTATAACTATGATTCAGATACCCCATCCATCCTACTTCATAGTTCTGGAATTTCTGCATTTTTTATAGTTAAACAAAATAAAGAAGTTCACAATTTGCTTCTGCCAATCAACTATAAGTTCAACCATTTTTCCCAATACGTACACCTATGTTTACTTCAAAAATGTGCTTCCTTTATCAGAAAACCTCTAGCATACATGTTCAGTCTATCATTTAACACAGCCCAACTGCTACCCAGCTTTAAACATACTCCAGTCCTTCCATTTCCTAAATCACTTAACCAAAATCCACTTCATACTAAAGTCCCATTGCAAACCTTTGCACAAGCTAAATATTAGAAGAACTGTGAGTGACTGTATGTGTGCAGGTGCATGTGTGTAAACATGCAGGCATGCAGCTGTGTTCATTACTAGAGACATGTCACAGAGCTCAGTAGTGGGATCCTTTCTGTTCAGAATATACTTCTCAGAAGCCAAGGCTAATGCAGTAGGCCTTTGGTTGACAAGTCTGCTGATGACTACAAGTTGGGGGCAATCCTTGAATCCCCCAGTGATGTAGATATCCTTCCGAAAGGTCTGAAATAGACAAGCAATTGGTGTCAGAGCCAAGGCCTAAATCTAAATGCACAAATGAATAAATAAATAAATACATGCATACATATATATATATATATATATATATATATATATATATATATATATATATATAGATAGATAGATACAGATATAGATATATGTGTGTGGAGTCTGCATGTCTTCCCTGCATTCGTGTGGGTTTTCTCTGTTTGCTCCAGTTTCCTCCCACATTTCAAAGACATGCATCTGGAGTGTTTCTCCCCAGGCCTCCGCTGAAAACTGGCTTTGTTCCAAGTCGGACTTTCCTGATTAACAAATGTTAAATAAAATAAAATAAATATATTAATTATACCCTTTTGGAAGTAAAATATCCCTATCAATTGCAACATTAAAAGCACACCCATAAGACTGGACCCAGAGGAGAGAGATATAGATACACAAATAGATAGTAGCCTGAATACTGACCACCATGTCTCCATAGTGGTAACAAAGTCCTTCAGTGTGGTGCAGCTTACAAATAAAGACATGCCCCGGGATTCATGAAGCTTGCGCCAGGCGCAGGCATAGCATAGGTGACATAATGCCAAATATGGCCGTTGAGCGATTCAGGAACGATTCAATTCCACGTGCACTACCAGCGTACACCAGAACTGCGCAGCCCCCGGCTTAGGTATGCTAATTACCCCATGTGCAGTGTCGCACCATGCAAATGAAGGCATATAGTGATTCATGAAGTGGTGCAGGCGTAGCGTAAGCCCACGGAAATGTAATCCAAAAAACACGGTTTACATTTTCCCAAACAGAACATCGGAGCTATGGAAGAGGGCCAGACCCAGGTATCACAACGTTAACATATGCCAATGGCGAAATACACAGCCAATGGCATAAGAAAAGATGCACAACACATAAATAACAACATTTAATGTCATGTCCACAGTAACGCACAGCACAACCGCAGGGCATGTGTGCGGAAGCTGTAACATAAAGAAATAATATAAAAATGTCATAAAATTGCAACGTAATAGAAATCAGGTTTACAGCATAATATACAATGGTAGGCATGGAACACCACAACCAAGGTGCAAGGGTTGCTAAGGGCCTGCGATAGTGTTCGACGCGGTAACTATGAATTAGTAGTCAATGCCATGCAAATGAGGCAGATAATACTGAATCGCAAATGTCCCGCCGGATGAAGGTTGTACCATACGGCGCAGCAGTATAACACAGAGGAGTGGCTCAGAGGAGATACATGACATCAGCAGAGGGGTGTGCCACCGTAGCAGTAAGCACATTGGAGCAATGCAAATCTGGCCTGCCTGTTGCTAAGCAAATGCAGGACAGGGGTGGGGAGGAAGGTATAGAATCGTTTAGCTGAGAGCACACATGGTGCCCAAAAGCGCATGTGTACAGGGAAGAAAACGTGTCCGAAACCCAGTAATCGGACGCACGCACCGCAAACAATAGCACAAACAGGAAGGTCAGGGGAAGAAAAGAAGGAAATGCTGAAGTAGGGTAATTGGAGTACTAATGAGCAATCAACACCAATCAACCCACGATAGCCAATCGACGGCAGCTGACAAGTCTGCTTGCAGAAACCTGCAAAACAGGATAGGGGAGGCATTGGAATGCAAAGAAAGGAGGGGAGGTATTGGATTGCAAAGATAGGAGACCTGACACAGCAGAGCAAAGCAAACCGACAGCAGACCGGCAGTAGCACACATAACGCAAGATACGCCAGGTCCAGGAAAGTACAAATGAAAGTAGGCTGCAGGATGCACGCCAGAAAATGGTAAGTGCAACGTGCAGAAATGTAAAGGGAAGGTCAAGAGGTAATCCATGGTAGGCAAATGTAATTCAACACCAAAGGCACCACAATAGTAGTGCCGGCAATAAAACACATAAGATACCCTGTAGCTACGATCGTACATACACACCCTATGACATCATCGGTTTTAACAGCACAATAGTATAAAGTGTGAAAGCACCCAACACACACCTGTGTATTCCCAAACACTGCACCATAGGTGTAAACACATGGGGAACTTTTAAAATGTACATGTTGGGAGCTGCCATAGCTGTGATTCATCAGCATGTGTTAGAGACTGACGGTGTTGTGGAGGATGATGCCGACAACCACCGCAGGCCTCGGAGGAGAAGGAGAGTGTTCAGACCAAGGGGAACCTACCAGGGGCTACATGACCTGGAGATAGTAGAGCGTTACAGGGTGGACAGGGACATCTTACAGCAAATAGTGGAGCTGTGCCGGCCACGCCTGAGAATCAGAAACAAAAGAGGGGAACCCATCCCAGTGGACACGAAGGTATGTGTAAGCCTGCGAATACTGGCCACAGGTACCTTTCAAAGGCCAACTGGAGATATAATGGGTATCTCACAGGCATCGGCATCCATGGTACTACACCAGTTCCTGGATGCCATGTTACCACATGCCAATGAGCAGATATACTTCCCCCGAATTCAGGAGGAGTTGGCCAGCAATATGCGCCACTTCCACCGTGTGGCACACTACCCGGAGGTACTGGGTGCGATAGACTGCACGCACATACAAATCAAGTCACCACCCGGTGAGCATGGTAGGTGCTACATAAACCACAAGGGATTCCACTCCATCAACTGCCAGGTCGTGTGCAATGCCCAGGGCATTATCATGGATGTGTGTGCTGGCAGCCCTGGAAGCTACCATGACTCCCATATCTGGCATGCCTCACAGCTGTATCAGGTATTTGTCAGGGGGGACATCCCACATGGCCATCTTGTGGGGGATGCTGGCTATGCACTGGAGCCATGGATGATGACTCCCATCAGAAATGCACACACACCCATGCAAGAACGCCATAATGAGGCACACGCACAAACCAGAATCATCATAGAGCATGTGTTCGGGATGCTGAAATCACGGTTCTGGTGCTTGGACACATCTGGTGGAGCCTTGCAGTACTCTCCAGGCACATGTGCCCACATCGTCATAGTATGTGCCATGCTACATAATATGATCCTGCGGAAGCAGCTGCAGCAGGGACAAAATGGTGAAGGCCCTCATAGCCCACCGCAATTGCCAATGCCATTACAGGCACAGAGGGATTCAGACCATGAACACACTGTGCCAGCCCCAGTAGGCAGACAGAGGCGTGCCCAATATGCCTACGCCTTGGCAAAGAGGGAATGTATAGCACATACTCTGACAGTGTAGGCCCCTACGGACTGACACCTCTCCACCTGCACACACAGTAAAATGGATGGCACACAAACATGACCACCTGTAAATTGTAATGTATAGGTGGCCCAATGTGTGACTCCTACATAGGCAGCCCTCAAACATTGTAAACACAACAGCTAGTGGAACACGGAATGCCAACACCTGAACAGTACATGAGCCTTACAGCATATGGTGGTGCTGTGTGCCTGTCACGTTCCCTGCCAGATATATATATATATATATATATATATATATATATATATATATATATATATATATATATATATATATATATATATATATATATATATATATATATATATATATATATATATATATATGTACACATATGCATATATATAATACAGATAGAAAGGGCAATAGAGTGATATATGGTGATATAGATGGATTCAACGATATCTGCAAATATAATAGATAGTTCAATGACATTCATAACACCTTGGAGGTACAAATAAATAGGATACTGCCAACCATGGAATGTGCAACATACCGACATGCATAACCACGAGGCTGAAAGACCGATAGAACACAGTACCGGAACAGTACAGCCGCGAGTAATAGTATGATGATATGAAGGGACATTTAGTCACTGCTGCCGGTGTTGCGGTCCACGTAGGTACTGTGTTCAACTGTGTTTGTGAGTGCCATAGTCTGTGTAAGTGTGCGTTGAGGGTGCCGTGTGCATCTCCGTGTGACTGTAATGTGTGTGTGTGTGTCCGCAACATGTGCTTGTTAGTGCCAAGTCAGAGGCAGATCAGTACGGTAGGTGTAGGTATAGCTAGCCGTAGGCATACGGTTATTACCTGTCCCACAGTAGGAGGGACAGCCCCACCCTGGGCAGGTGTGTCCTGACATAAAACAGTACAAAGGGCAAATGTCCAAGATGGTAGGACATAAATATGTCCCATATATAATGTAATAGTTGTATTTAATAGTTATGCCTGTATGTAAGAAACGTAAATGTTACATGCAATATGATAAGTAGCCAAAGTCCCACAACAATAGGTATGTATTGAGGATAAAAGTATGTGCTAACCTGTGTACTGACCATGGCTACGTGTTGGCCTGTAAACACCGCTGTGTGTCCTGCAAGTGTCCAACAATGACCATATGAAAAGGTGGCAACCCATGGCAAACAGGCTCTTTTACCAACACAACCTCAATGACTGCAAATATCTGGGACAGAAATACAAGGGATAGCTGTCACTTACACATATCCCTTGATATATTGCTGCAATTACGGAGGTATACAAGTAGCAAGCTCACCTGCAGATGATATAGAAACCAATTAACAATGGCCCAATGTACAATCCCGTAACATAAGTCTACTAACTGTTAGCTCTCTAATTAGGGACGGAGCCCACACACATATATACGGATTATGTAGAAATGCAAGGCCCACAGACCTGTATATGCTACGTACACCCACCAACATCCCCCACACTAGAAACTAAAGCAATACAGACTGTAATAGCAGCACAAACATCCAGTCAGTCAATTACAACTGCAGAACCCTCAACATACCGTGTGAGAGACACAATTAAAGGTGTCATGCAAAATTGCAGGCATTCTATAATGGAACAAACAGCCATGTTACAGGTTTTGTGTGCAATACTCCATTATCAGATGTTGGGATGACAGGTACACCCACATGTTGAACCAAATACTCTACCTGTCACACACAATCCACGGGGGACATGAATCCAAAGTATACTTGTCTCCATGCATAGCAGTTGCAATTACACATAACAAAACACAATACAGACCGTCTCCCCAAAGGTAGGGCAAATAGGCAACACCCAAGTGGTGAATTCAATTATACCCCACTGTTGCCGCGTAATTGGCGAATGGAGTAGCTGCACAGCTGATATGCAAGTAATTAGTCACTCAGGAACTCCAATTGGCGGGATGAATCCACATGTTACAGGTATCGACATATATAAGGATGACTTGGCAGACATTCAAACCGTATGCTCATACCGAATACCAGCTGAAACACTGTGAGAGAGATAGAAACGAAACGCCGTAACGATAACAAGGTATGTAGAACACCCGATATGTAAGGTTATGTATAGCATGATCTGTATTAATTAGTTTTACTGTATGTATAGCCTGGTTTGCATTAATTAAACGTGTCCACAATGCATAAAGTGGGGAAAGGTATTTATGTAGTGATGTCCTGCTGAGCAGACTAACGCTTGTAGAAACTGTGCGTCCAGCAGTGGGACACAAGGTACACAGCACAGACACCATAAGGGATGCTACATGAGGGCATTAAACAGAACTATTCCATACAACCCGCCGTCAGTGGTAGGGTATGTCCAACAAGGACGTGCCATAGCAGGGGATAGTATATGTTGATATACTGTCACAGCACGCATGTGTATGGACATATAATGTTAATGAGATATCTAAGGTGGTCCCGCTGTGCAAGTATGCTTTGCATTATGGGATACTATGTGAAATATGTGTAATGTATAGTATTGTAGGTAGATATGACAGATATTCTACACAGCATAACAGGCATATCATGCATACCACAGGTATTGTCTATTGGCATGTACAATAACAGGATACATATGGCTTGTAGGCATGGGACATTGTAATAGCATGATAGCTAATCTAAATGGAAGGGCTACCAAGTAACCATGCACAAAGGACATGTAATAGCTTCACAGGTGCATAGTGGGGTACTATGCAGTCTGGCAAGTCCATGTGTAAGCACAACTACAGTGTTCACACTAGTGGCACCTCTCTAGGGTAGTGTCCTGTGAACAGCAGAGCCATGTGTCACCTGCAACTCTGCACAGTACAGCCACTGCAGTGATCCCAGGCCTACATGTGTCTCCCAACCACCAAGGGAGGTATCACATGAACAGTGCTAATGAGTGTCCCTGCGTGATGTACATAGGACTTATGTTCCAAAGCATGGTGAGTGTCCGGTTTGGGAATGTAACCCTCAAGCACATCCCACTCATTGTGGCGTGTGTGCACATATCCATGAGCATGTTGCTCACAGTGGCTTTTGCTTATGTCACGTATGAGGAGTATATCCATTAATAATGTTGTGGACATGGGCCCTGTCTGATCAGCAGAGGTCACCCCTGAGTATGTAGTATGCAAATGTGTACAGATGTGGTGTCCGTAGTGCAGCCGCATACTTAAACTGTCGGAGCTCAGTAAACGTCATGGCGTGTTAATGTTGTGGTATGTAAAGCTGTAGCTGTTGTGTAAGGTACACCCTAAATGGGGTGGTGTACCCTTGAATGTGTGTAGATTTCTTGAGTTCAGAGGTACAATGGGTGCCTATGTACCAGCTACACACCCAGTATGGATAGGTTTGGCCACGTAGAAGGATATCCATGCCACAGTGCCAATACGGTAACCACAGGAGTGGGTGCGACATATGTGTGTACTGCAAACATGTACAATGTGATATGTATGTAGGAGACTACCACCCATGTGATAATCAGTGGGTGAATGGTGTAATGCAACGGTGATGTGCATGCACCTTGTGTCATGCAGCTTGATGCCATGATAGTCATATCATGTATCTGTCACAGCGACACCCATATGGATGGAGTCAGTATCAGCTGGTGGAGCAATCATGGTGCTTTGTATGCAGGGGTTAGAAAGCTAGGCAGGGAAAGTCCCCTGTTCTAGCCTGTTCCGCAGGGAAGCATATACTGAACATGAGGGGCCCTATGACTGAGGACTGTGGTATGCCAAATGTACCTGACATGTAGTAGGTACTATGGTATGCTGGCCTCACTGTGTGTGTCCTGTCCATGAGCCACATTGCATAACATCCTGAGACATAGGGTACAATGTGCAGGTGGATGTGTATGTTGTCAATACCAGAATGGAGAATGGTGCTGAAAGGCAATGAGAGGACAATATAGGATGTGTGGACTCCCTTACCATCAGCAACTGCCCTGGTAACTGTATGAAAGGAGTCCACCATGTGTAGGGGCCATGCTCTGGCCCTAACAAGCCCAAACTGGGTGGCAGCAAAGGATGGGAGCCCAACAATGTCTCTGTGAATGACGTCCTTGATGATGTGCTCCATAGCCACGCAGAACAGTCCAGTCAGGTGTGTAGGACTATAGTCCCACTCGTGCATTGTGGTGCCAACTGTGTGTAGTGTGATAAATGCTGCTGTGTGCCATTCAGGGGCTACAATGTCTGAAACAAGGCTATTACTGAATATGGTAGCCTAGTGGGGAGACATGTCATTCAGAGGTTGGTGGACATCACAGCTTGGGACGTTGGAAGGTGACATGGGGCCAGTGTCCCAGGACATATAGAGTGTAGGTCAGTACTGTGTAGGTGTGTCCACAGGGATACCACAATGTTCATGTATGGATTGTGGCCCTGTTGTGAGTGAGGGGGTGTAATGTTAGCATTGAATCCATCCTCCAGCATGTTGCCAACATCACCTGGGTCTGTAATGTTCCTGAGTGACTGTTGTATGTGACAGCAGATGTGGGTGTTGCCATCGACTACTGACATACCACCATAATGCCTGGTGGTACACCCCGGAATGTGTGGCAGTCATGTTTACATAGCTAGTCTTGGAGTATGTGATGAGGGACCCTGTGGCCCCACCACGGCTGACCAGTGAGCCACCCCACACATGGGAATGTACACCACTGTGCAACAGCCTACACCTGTTGTTGTACATCATATGTCCATGGAACATGACCACCAGAGTGGCATCTGTTATCTGGTGTGTACCATCATGGCTCTGTGTGGAATAGCATGATCCATGCACTTGTGTACAGGCTAATGAAGTGCACTGGGGTATGTGTCAGCATTTGTATGTGCATTGTCCATCTGCACAGGTGTCATGACGTTAACAACCACTGTCAGCAGACGTCTGTAGTAGGTGTTGTAGTACTCATGTACTGTGTATGCTGTGATGGGTGTGGTGCCGGGATGTGGCTAACAAGGTTGATTAGCATATGTTCGGAATCCACCAATGAGGGGATAACCCCAGGTGTGTAACACCAGTCACATGGTGGTAGTGTTCATGCCAAGGTTAATGTAGGTCTTGGAGGTGGTGTGTATGGGTTGATCCAGCAGAGCGGCGGTTATGACTCATGGATGTGTCGGTACATGAGTGGCTATCCCAATTAAGTGTGGGGTAGTGTCAGTCACACATCAGTAGTAGCTGTCTGAGGCCCACTGTCCAATATACCAACAAAGAAGGTATGTTAACCGTGGGGTATGATGTTGACTCTGTAGCTTGTTACAATGTGTATAGCGGTCCCGGACAGAGTTAGTTGCACGTGAAGCACCTCTGATGCATTGTGCTAAGTAACTAGCCAGGATGTGTGCAAAACATAGTGGGATATGGGAACCCCTCAGCTGTGGTTGTGCCGGTCCAGGTATGTGCCTGAAAGGTATGGTCTGTCTATAACCTGTCATTGCAGGTGTGCTCTGCAGAGCCTAGAGGCAGGTCCCAGTCACTGCAGAGATGTTTGAGTGGTGCATTATAAGGTGTGCCTTGCCTGCGTGCATCACAGAGGAAGATGCAAGCATTGTGTCACATGACCCCATGTCGTGCCTGCCAGTTCCCGTTCTGCCAGTGACAGTTATTGGAAACTGTGCAAGACAGGCAGTATAGAAGCAGCAAGAACCTTACATGTGAGCTGTACTCCCAGGGCTGACAGTTGCAAGTCATCTGTGCCACAGCATTGTGTTTGACCAGGTCAGTCAAAGCGGACAGATACCAGATGCCTGTGGAATGACAATAGGAGCATAGGCAACTGTTGAAGTGACACAGTCGGTTGTTGTACAGTGGTATCGAGTCCGGACTAATGCAAAATGCTCCCCAGGGCTTGGCCCACACCCTCAGGGCTATAAGACTGGTGAGCTATTGCATGTCCCTGCACACATAGTCTGTGAAGTGGCATCACAGGGCAGTCACACTAACATGGAGAATGACAGTCACATCATACCTGGTGAGGTGTGGCATGGGTGCATAGGTTATGTTGCAGAAGCAGTTACCTGACAGCAAGATGTAAGCGACTATCGCCTTGTGTAGCCTGCTGTGTGGAACTGCAGTGTAACTCCCTACAGAGTCACCTATGACTGGTGTATTGTGAATGTTATAACTCCCTATTGGCTGTATGTGATGGGCACACATGAGTCTGTGTGCTATAAGCTGGTGATGTTGTCTTCCATGATGAGCGCTACCTCTGGTGCCTACACTGAGTATGGAGACGTAGGTGTGGCCAGTGGTGTAGATCATGTGAGACTATGTGATGGGTGGGGTGTGTTGCAAATGTTACACATCTCCAAATGACTGTCAGGTGCAGTCAGGGTTGGTGACAGCATTACCCCCAGCCATAGCTGTCAACCTCCTGTCCCCAAAATGAGGAACATTAGCCCTCATGCTGTGTGACAAATGGGCAAAACGTGGAACACTTACAACTGGCTTACTAACAGCTTCAACTAGGAAGGGCATATGATGGCTAAAATAGGCTGGTTTTACGTATAAAAAAGATATTCTAATGAATTAATGTGATTCCCATCTATTTAGCCATGGTTAGCAGGTAAACAATTTCCAACAATGAATGTGTGACAGACCCTTTCAATGTGGAACATTGAGGAACATGCACCTTTTAAGACCCCAAATGAGGTACGTTCCTCGTAATGAGGTACACTTGAGAGCTATGCCCCCAGCACGGCTGCAGAAGTGCATCCCCCACAGGCTGTAGTGTCGTATGTTGGGAGGTGAGTATTGAATGTGTACATGAGACAATTGCTCTATTGCCACATGTACGACATATCCCTCATATAGACAGGCAGTAGCACTGATACGTGACATTTGGATATGCCTGTATATACAACCATGTCCCACAGGATATGTGCGTTACATGTGTACAACAGCTGTTGTACCATAAGCAAGCTGGGAAGTGTAGGACAGCCAGTGTACCTGTGGGAAATGGTGTGGAATGGGTGCTATAGTAATCAGTAGCTCATGACATGCTAACAAGTTCTGAACAAGTGCCTAGCATGACCATACAATACAGATAGGGTGTTGGATAATATCAACCCACAAGTGGTGATGACAGTCATTTTGGGTGGCACCGCACTATAACCCTGCTGAGTATGGTGTGCATGTCCATGAACCATTATCACTGTAGATGTTAGCAGTACAGATGTACAAGACAGCACGAATATTTGATGACAAATACCTTTGTATGTCACAAGAGTGTTCCACCAGTGGCCTGTTGACAGACTCACAACTACAAAAGGTGCAAGAGTGACATGTGCACATCACACCAGTGCCAGCTACAGTAGAACAGGGTTAATGTGTTGTACCCCACCCTCATTGTAGCCCATACCACACAGACAAATGTTAGGCATCTGTGTATGTAAGGCTGTGAATGGCCATGACCTATCAGTATAGCTGTGTCAGTGTTGTGAACAACATACAGAATGGGCTGTGTGGGTGAGGTGTGTGACATATGTGCACAGTCTGATGGATGATACCAGCATTGTTACCGCTAGGTGAACATCCCTGTACCCATAAACTACTACCTAGGCTGTGGTCAACATTATGGACACTGTGTAAGGGATGGTGCTGTGCAGTTCACCCCCCGACTTGGTGATGTCTACAGGCCCCTTAGGTAGTCATATGAGGTACCCATGTCATGTCAGGGTGCCATCCATGAGCACAGAGATCACTGAACAGGCATATACAGCACTGTGGTGACCAATATTGGATCACATACCACCTTTAAGGGGTAATGGCTATGCATGGATGTGCGATACCAGCCTTCACAATCCTCACCTCCACTATGCAGCATGCTGTCTACCTTGCAGAAAGACATTTGCTACACCATGATGATGGACATGCTACATGTCCATATCCTAATCTATAAGACATATGTCATGGACAGCCACCGTCCTAATACTAGGATTGCCACAGGCTGGACAGATCCCTGTGCCATATATGTGACATACTCCCGCCATACCATGCAACCTTGTCCATCAAAGCTGCACATGTCATCCCAGTCATACATAGTGTGATGGCCACATGGTAGATGTACTATCAAATGACTGGATCAATAATGTGGCACTGATGCACATTGCGGTGGCATAATGGCTGTCTGTTACAGCTTGGAAACCGTGCCCGCACATGCTATGGTTGATCACCATCCCTGCGAATGTCGTCTGACTAGCCATTGTCCCATGTCTATCACATGTGCAATACAGGCGATCCGTGGCAGGATGTTGAACAGTTGTACAGTGCTGTGTAGATGTATATGGCAAAACACATGCATGTACAGGTGTCCATGCATATGTGTGCATTGTCACTGCTCAAGTCCATTACGGCTGTGTCTGTGTTGATATGTGACATATACACAGCATCCAGGTCAACAGCATTACCGTGGACACATCCAGGCATGTGCAGATAGGTAAGAACACAAGTGCAGGCAAATAGACATGCCCACAGCAAGACAGCATTTACATGGAGTATGAACACTGTAATGAGGTGACACACATATATGGTGATGATATCCAATGCATAATGGGTGTGACATGTGTGTGACACAAATACATCAGTCTTGTCAGTGTCATGATGCTTTTCAAAGATAACTGTGCAGATGTAGTAGATGTCATAGAAATGTATGTGCAGCAGTATCTCTGTACATCTCTGAAACTGTGACCTGTCACCATCATTATGTCTTACAGATAATGCCCCGTACATGCCTCCCAGCATACAGCCGCCAGGAGGATGATGTCCTCATCCCACAGCTCCATGACAACTATGACTTGTTGTTCAGCCATGTGCCACAGCATGCCCAGCAGCGGGATGACCTGTGGCAGGATCTACGCAGGAGGGTGAACGATGTGGATGGCCATAACCGCACCTACCAGCAGGTGCGCAGACACTGCACGGACTTGATATGACATGCAAAACAGCATGCCACTGCAATCGCCAGGGAACAAGGTGCAACAGGTGGTGGGCCACCAACCCAGCCCCCACTCACACACACCGAGGAGCTACTGGCCAGTCTGGGGACACCCAGGGAACAGCATCCACAAACACTAGCTGCCATCGGGGAGGTGGGTGTCTCCCAACCAATGAGCCTGGAGTTGCCTGGTAAGTCAGTACTGCACATATGGCTATTATATCCCATGTAGTTGCATGTAGTTGCATGTGTCACTGTACATTATGTAAAGTAATAACATATGGAAGGTATGTGGACACACATGCTGCATACTACAGTATGCTATGCTGTGTATGCACACATGTGCATACTATATGCTATTACACAGGTGAATGTGTTCACATGCACAGTGCAACCTGTGGCTGTCATACAGTCATGGATAATGTTCATACTGGTATGTCACCCCTATACAGGTACCTCTGGCATGCCACACAGACATGAGTCCGTTGCAGGTGAGACTGCAATCAGTATCAGGCATGTTCTATTTGCCATGTGGCCAGTTAACACTTGCACACCTGATGTTTGTTCCAGTCACGATATGCAGGTCGCATCACCCATCATTCACACAGGCCACCCATGTGCAATATATACAAACGAAATGATCCACCGACTTGAAACCACAGTACTTGTCATTGCGTCATGTGTGTGGAGGCATATGTAGTATACATTGGAACAACATGTGTGGTACGCATACAGTACCACACAGTGAGCTGTGATATGGGCAGTCCACAGGTGTCACAATTGTGTCATATGCCCCTGCATTGGGTGCACACATTGTGATGTGCCACCTGACATGTCCCAGACATGTAGTGTTCTGTCTGCAATATTGTCACACTATCGCATGACCTCTTCCCCACATACCAAACATACAACCCGTTGTCTGCATAGCCCTGTGGATTGTGACATATCTGACATCTATGGGTGTATGTCATATGGGACAACACAGACATGTGAGATAGATGGCCATCAGACACAATTGGCCAACAAATGTGCACACATGGCCATGGGGGATGGCCAGAGACATGTAGCCACACAGTACATGGGATGTGTATGCACCCTGTTGCACATTGTCCACACATGGTCCAATTATAGCCTTAGTTGACCGATTATACAGTTGATTTGGTACACTGGACAACCTAAAAGCCTGTGCACAGCTACTGGAGGTGTCACTGAAGTCTACCATATACGATCTGTTGAACATCACGACTGTGTTGCAGTTATGGCTATGCAATGTGTACATATTATGCATTCTACAGCAACATAGATGCCTCATGATGCCATGCAATGGCACAGTGTCTGTACTTCACACTGTATAGCAATGTAGGCGGCTCACACTACCCACCCATGCTCATGCTCATTTGCTAAACATGCATTCTATCTGTATGGCATACACACAACACTGCAATGTGAAGCCCATTATGATGCTGTACATGTGTCAGGACACCATTGTGTCAGACATATATGCATGTTAATGCACATGTCAGCAGATTACATGTCAAGGTCACGTCAGCCATGTGTACTGTTATCCTGTTCTGGGCCACATGGTGTATCACGGGGATGCATGCATACTACCATGATTGTGTGAACTGCATGGCTACTGATATGACACCTGTTTGCTGTAGTGTGCACCCCAGGGAGGTATGCTTACTAACACTATTAATGTCTGAGCTGCATGCCCTCTGCTGTATCACAGGCATGCTGCATGCCATCTGACAAATCACATGCATGGTGTGTCTGTGTTTGTGTGTGTGTGTCTGTGTTTGTGTGTGTGTGTGTCTGTGTTTGTGTGTGTGTCTGTGTTTGTGTGTGTGTGTGTCTGTGTTTGTGTGTGTGTGTGTCTGTGTGTGTGTCTGTGTCTGTGTGTCTGTGTGTCTGTGTGTGCGTGTGTGTGTTTGTGTGTGTGTGCGTCTGTGTCTGTGTCTATTGCACTTTACAGTATTTCTTTGCATTCACAGGTGATGTAGGTGCGTTACCCTCCTGCGGTCCATCTGATGTTAGTGTCCCCACAGATACTAGCGGTGATGAACATATGCATGAGGTACAGGCAGGATTGTCAGGGGCTGAATCTGTGCCAATGGTTACCATCCCAGCTATGTCCCCCTCTTCCCCGCACAAAGTTCTGCTGCCAACACATACCGCATCACCAGTGGCCATAGAGGAAGGACAGTCAGTGTCTGTTAGTGTGGAACAGGAATGTGTGGTGGCTACAGATGGTGTGTCTACACACCATGGTGTCAGTGTAATGACTGCAGATGTGCCACACAGGCATGTGGCCGGTGCTGCTCGTAGGAGGACCTCTGGCAGACATGCACCTGCAGGACAGAGCGCAGCAGCTGGTATCATCAGACGCATGTTCCAGACTGTAATGGCAGCACAGGCATGTGCTGAATGGCAGAACAGAGAAGGGCAGAGGCTGCAGAGGGCTGCTATCCATACCCTAAATGACAACATCCAGGCATTGGCAAATGCTCAACAGCAGATTGCTGATGTTCTGGATAGGCGATTGGGTGAAATGGTTGGAATCCTTGACCGAGGCATGGCAATCCGCGAGTGGGAGCTGTCTGTGCTGGAACATCTGGTAGGAGTGAGGCGTAGGCCATGTGGATGTAGGCCAGCAACACCACCTAGTGTAGGTCGACGTGAGCGTGCCACCTCACATGCCCGCTCCCATAGCGCCGGTAGCAGTAGCAGTGAAGCTGGTGCTACGCTGTCAACACCAGGACACAGCAGGCCACATGGACGTGGCCCTGGATGTTCTCAGCAGGGACACGGTTCCAGCGGACATATGTCATCGGACAGTAGCCACTCTGTACCTCCACCTGGTAGTGCCCGTGCAACCCCAGGCAGACACAGGTCACTTGGCCGTGGACAGACACAGTGAGCTGTACAACCTGCTCTGTACAATCTGGGGCTGTCAATTACACCCCGTGTAGGCCTCACAAATGGCAGAACTGTGTACACACATACACGCAAACAGCAAACACAACTGTAGGGCTCCACAACATCCACATGCATTCTGAACAGACATGTCCAATCAACTCACCGGCCCTTGCACACACACATGATGTTATCCATTGGTGCAGCCTATGCCCCTGGCAAACATATCACCATGTGCATATGATGAAGCCTGTGCAGCATCCCTGTCATCCACACCATCGGTGCAGGGTTATGCACAAATATTCTGATGCACAGGGTGAACAGAATAGTGAGAGGTGTATGTAATATTACCTGTGTATGCATAGTGAGGGATGTGTATGTTGCAATGGTTGTGTGTGAATACTGAGAGATGTGTATGTGACATAGGTTGTGTACTGTCGACATGCACTGGTCATACCATGTAGTGCAGGTGCAGCATGCATTGTGATGTGTTCACGGTATGTGTCTCGGTTACATCTGTAGCACCATGTTGGTTGTGATACCCTGGTTCCCTCCTATGGTATACTTGCATGTGCCTACAGGTAGTAGTGTTTGCAGTCCCCCACGTGTAACTGTGGATTACTCACAGACACATCTGGCAATATCAGCATGCTACATGTACCCTCAACCTGACTGTTGGAAACACCAACATGACACAGATGTCCGCACATATACTGCACTTGACGCATGTGGTCAGTGCCACAGGCTACACTGGACAGAGACGTGACATACATAGCAGGACACATTACAGGCATGGTGACATGGTGCAGGGGTTGTACACAGCGGTCTGGCCAATGATGAAGTGAGGTGTCACTTGGTAGCTGGAGGCCACACTGTGCAGCAGTAAGACCCTGTAACAGTACGTGAACATGGCCACATTCACAGGGTGTATACCACTATAACGCACACCCCATAGTGTGCAGGTGAGGACCCTTGCCTATGTGGTCATCACCCTCACAGTACTATGCACCCACACAATGTGTCACAGAGAAGGAACATGCACAGGTAGCTAGTATGGCTGGGGCCTATGGCATCAACAGGGTAGTGTACTGCATCAACATTACAGGTTAGTCACCACGTGGGGTTAGTGATCATTTCTCACCGTATATTAGCATACACCCTCACACCAAGCACTGGACATACATACAGACACACACACACTGTGGTGACCACACATGTGTATAACGGACAGCCGACGTGTGTGATGCACCACACCGGCCGACGACATGCTTCCCACACTGACATATGTACAGATCTCTACAACGGTGTACAGGGATGTGTAACAACTGGGACATATTCTCCGCGATATGTGGCATCTCTGGTCACACATTCGGACACACATGGCAGTGCTGCCGTATGATGACACGTTTGATAGACATGCAGCGGTATTGATGGCATTATGAGTACCAACGCTATATCTGGCAAATGTGCTGCTATATGCACACGGGAGGTTGTAGGTGTTACAGGTGCCATGTGACATAGTTGGTAACACCTGACCGCTGTGTATGCATTATGTCAGCACCGTCACGTAACAGCGACATAGCGTACTGTTTGCACATGTCATGATAGGATGGTGTGTGACACAACTGTGAGCCACCTTCTGCACACATACATCTACACAGGTGGTTCACCACATTATGTACACACATCCCTCCATATGTGCTGTTTGTATGTCACCGTATACAGGTGTCAATTATGGGTCTGCATTGCGACTGCATGTCGTAGTTAGGTGCAACTATGTTACGGACATCGGCCACTGCACATGCATGGTTGCTGCATGCACAGTACAGATGTCACATGTGTCTCCTGTTGCCATGTTTGTATGCATTGCTATTGTTGGACATGTGTGTTGACATACATAACACATGGACTGTGGTATGATATCACGGGTGTCACAGGCGACCAGTAAAAGGGTATGTGTCCCGGTCAACATTGCTACCCCCTGTAGTGTGAGCATTCAACAGACATGGACCCACCTTCCATTTGCGTGTGTAGCATTGATTAGGCCACTGTTATGCACGAGGTACATCAAAGGCTATGTATGTATGTGTTGTGTGTGCAGTCCATGCACACATCAACACAATCACATGTATGACATATCCAGACATGTGTTCATTGGTGTACAGCAACAGTCATGTGTCACAGCTGTGTAAGGGCCGTGGTATGTCTTGAGCCGACCTGTTCATGTATACTGGTATCGTTGCAATGCATAACACCTGTTGGATCCCTGTTGTTACATGTGTACTCTGCACAGCTGGTGTACACCTCTGTACAGCCCAGTGGTCATGTGTCACATGGTGTTGTGGTACTGTAAGGCTGTGTAGTGCTGCACCAATGACATGGTGATGACTTGACAGCTACAGTGTACACTGCAGTGTGTACATGTGTGACCTGCACCTGTGACAGCTGTGATGGCAGCTGTGTGTGTACAGGTCACTGCATGTGTGACCGCCCTGTGCGTGAGGACAGTTATACCTTACTGTGCCCTTCTGTACTGTGCCCTTCTGTGTGCACACTCCATCTGCATGCACGATAGGCCTTTGCAACAGCTAAGTGTGTGAGCATGCCCAGTATGCTGTTGTGTAGATGGACACACAGTACAGTCCATGTACGCAGTTCTGTAGATGGACACACGGTACAGTCCAAACTGAGACCTTCCGTGTTTACACTCCATCTGCATGCAAGACGGCCCTTTGCAACAGCTAAGTGTGTGAGCATGCCCAGTACACCGTTGTGTAGATTGACACACAGTACAGTCTGAACTGACATATATTACCAGGTCTGCGGCCATGGCCAGTGACACCTTGTGTCGGTGATGTCCCTCTGTGCATGGGCATGGCCGTTGACATCCTGTATTGCCATGGTGGTCATCCAGGCAACGGATGTCCGTCTTCAATGTCAGGATGGATGCCTACCGAGTACACACTGGGTGACTATCTGGAAGGGTGTACTGTCTGTGGTGCGTACTGTGTCTATGTATTGTTGTTGTAGTGCTCCATACATGTATAGTTGCCCCGAGTACACCACTGCCATGTGGTTGTATACGTCTACCGTGGGACAGTACTATGTCTTATTGTACACTCTCTATACAATCCCTGCCGGTGTCCTGGCATTTGCGGATGTTGACACGCACCTAGAAGAATGCCTGTGGGACTGCTCTGTTTACCAATCTCGGTAGCGCGTTCTGTAAATGCGTCATGCTGTAGTGTGTTAGGGTAGTTAGGTGTAAGTTCGATTCCCAGCCCTGCCAAGTGTGTGTGTGTGTGTGTGTGTGTGTGTGTGTGTGTGTGTGTGTGTGTGTGTTTGCTCCCGTCTGCCTGGGGACTCAGGTTATGCTTTTAGATGCTTCGCACCACAGATATATCCTGCTGACGTCTTTGCCTTTGCGGATGTTGACATGCACCTAGAAGAATGCCTGTGTGTCTGCTGTGTTTAGTAATCTCGGTAGCACTTTCTGTAAATGCGTCATGCTGTAGTGTGATAGGGTAGTTAGGTGTAAGTTCAATTCCCAGCCCTGCCAAGTGTGTGTGTGTGTGTGTGTGTGTGTGTGTGTGTGTGCATGCTCCAGTCCGCCTCGGGGCTCAGGTTATGCTTTTAGACGCTTCACACCACAGATATATCCTGCTGACGTCTTTGCCTTTGCGGATGTTGACACGCACCTAGAAGAATGTTTGTGGGTCTGCTGTGTTTAGTAATCTCGGTAACGCTTTCTGTAAATGCGTCATGCTGTACTGTGATAGGGTAGTTAGGTTTAAGTTCGATTCCCAGCCCTGCCAAGTGTGTGTGTGTGTGTGTGTGTGTGTGTGTGTGTGTGTGTGTGTGTGTGTGTGTGTGTGTGTGCATGCTCCCGTCCGCCTAGGGACTCAGGTTATGCTTTTAGACGCTTCACACCACAAATATATCCTGCTGACGTCTTTGCCTTTGTGGATGTTGACATGCACCTAGAAGAATGCCTGTGGGTCTGCTGTGTTTAGTAATCTCGGTAGCGTGCTCTGTAAATGCGTCATGCTGTAGTGTGATAGGGTAGTTAGGTTTAAGTTTGATTCCCAGCCCTGTCAAGTGTCTGTGTGTGCATGCTCCCGTCTGCCTGGGTACTCAGGTTATGCTTTTAGACGCTTCACACCACAGATATATCCTGCTGACGTCTTTGCCTTTGCGGATGTTGACATGCACCTAGAAGAATGCCTGTGGGTCTGCTGTATTTAGTAATCTCGGTAGCGCATTCTGTAAATGCGTCATGCTGTAGTGTGATAGGGTAGTTATGTGTAAGTTCGATTCCCAGCCCTCCCAAGTGTGTTTGTGTGTTTCCAGCTGCATGACAACAGTACATTGCTTTTACAGTATTCACTCACCATAACATCTGTGCGGCGTCTTTGCCTTTGATGCCGCTGTCTACAGGCTAGACATATGCCTGTGTGATTTCCGTGATCTACTACTCACGGTTGCACGTTCTGTCACTGTGTAATGCTGTTGTGTTGTACAGTGGTTACGTTCATGTTCTGCTCACAACCCTGCCACGTGTGTGTGTGTGTGTGTGTGTGTGTGTCTGTGTGTGTGTGTCTGTATCTCTCTCTCTCTCTATATATATATATATATATATATATATATATATATATATATATATATATATATTTTCTGCCCATAACTCTGCTCTTGCATGGACAGCTGACTGTTTCATGTATCGCATATTTGCATAGCTTTCACATACCAATGGGGTATGTTGCAAATCCCAACATTGTCCATGTAACGTCCGTGTTACGGGCGGTGTTACACGCCCTTACAGGCATTTGCTGTATAGCTTGGCAGACATCTATCCTTGCTGTACTCTCACTCTACTCGTACACGCCGGAGGCTTCATGTATCATGGCCTAGTTTTGCTGTGTGTATGTCTATTTGTGCTGTGTGCATGGCTGTGGGTATGTCCCACTATCATCATTTGTAAAGGTGACAGCCCTATAGGTACTTCATGTAGACTGCTGTGTCATTTGACATGTCAGCACATACCTGCAGACAGTACTGAACGTCCTACTGCAGCGCTTTTCATACCTTCTGCGTTATCATGCAGCCGACAATGCTGTTTCCTCACACATGTATCTGTTTCTGAACATACCACTCCACCTCCTAGAGCAAACATCTGGACAAAGCCTTAACTGATAGTGGGACACAGAGGGGCAGTATTGACATGTTGCTCTTACAAACGTAGATAGTTGACACAATAATAGGTTTTGCATTAGTATGACTTTTCTGATGGATTTGGTGTCTTAAACTCACATGTTTGTCATTATTTCATGACTTCAGTTATCAGGAATTTGCCAGAATGGTACTGATGTTACGTGGAACACACCAAACATATGAGGCAGAACTCTGCACATTCTGTGTAAATCTGTACAGTTGCGGAGTATGTGTCTGATACAAGATATCAACTTTCTGACACCAATACACACACTGTATGGCGGCATCACAGGCCACATGCCATTACATTTATATTGCAGGACACACCCACCCAGAGGGTTGTATTCCTCACACAGGCCAACAGCTGCTTATCCACACTAATTAGTCTATCATGTACCGTATGTGTACGCCGGTATTTGCACTTTCTGTCAGTGGCAGAGCTCACGTATGAGTATGGGGGACTGGACATTGTAACGGTGACAACAGCTGCTTATCCACACTAATTAGTCTATCATGTACCGTATGTGTACGCCGGTATTTGCGCTTTCCTTCAGTGGCTAGGCTCACGTACGAGTATGGGGGACTGGACATTGTAACGGTGACACTGCATGGCACCCTGAGGGACACATTTCTTTTGAGTCTATTAACCTTCCACATTGACTTTCACAGGGCAAATGTTGTCATTCACATTTGTCGGAGTACATGCGTATGACTTGTACATGTTTTGTCATTTGTCCTGATGTCTTTCTTCTCACCTGTCCACCTAGTATCACTAGTTCTGTACATGTATTTTGGACAGGTTACCTTCATACCCCTAACCTGTACACATTATGGGTAAACGCCCTGACGTTTGACCTTTGCTCTTGTTACATTTGTCATAGTAATGTGCCTTTCTGGTAAATTACTGGCAAGGCATTATGAACTGTGTGGTTAGATAATAGTGACTGATGTTTCTATGTCATGATTAGTAACACTCATAACATTCGTATTCCTGGCTATGCCAGTATTCTATCAACGTTCTGACTTTGTCTGGGGTATATCTAATATAGTCCCTATTTGTATTTCATGTACTATGCCTTAGTGCAGCTGTCTTATTCTGACAGTTTGCCAGTTATGGTTACCATCTTGGTCGTACGCATGTCCATCCATGATAATCACCTACATGACACTGATATAGGGCTCTACATATTCCCACAATGGTTTACGCAATATCCAGTGGATGGTTTGCCCCATTATTGAGAATATAGGCGTGTGCTATACCCACATCACTCCCACGAGGCGGGTCTACTAAATCTCTGCCAAACAACACCTAGGCCCATTTCTGCATACCCATGATTCCCATACCTGACACCCCTCCACAGTACCCATTACACATGTTTAATGTGAGCGGTACTGAAGTGTGGCGACACTTATATGCACTCACCACTCTCTGGATATCAGTTCGTACGTCATACATTCTATCGACACATGTGTCATTACCCTTGCACCTGCTACTGTTGCATGTACAGCTATATCGTATTTGCTGAGGTCACTTATTTTGCGTCAATGACGGTTGACACTACATATGGATCAATTTTTGGGGTCCTGCAATGGACACCTATATGCATGTTTAAAGTGCAGAACTTGCTGGACTGTCACTTTCTGGCCAATGGTTTGGAAGGCAGCGGTTTATTGACCTTTCGTGCATGTCTGTTTGTCTACCCATATTAGCTATGCCGTGGCCTATTTATGTACATATGTCATATCTACAGGACATATGTTTGTTGTGTATACATATATACATGTACAGTCCTCATTTCATAATTTGCTTTGGTTTACGTCTGTGGATTATGTGTATACACATATATCTATATCCATACCATACCTTTCCACTGTACAGATTGTCGCAGAGTGTACAGCTGGTTGCCTCTTTATCTTCGGTGTGTTTTTCATAAACTTGTGTCTATCTGGCAATGTAGTGGCATTTCATTTAAGACTTACGTTGGGAAATACTGGCAAGCAGTTCAGGTTACGACTGCATACCCTTCAGAGAATCCATGCTACTGACACACCCGTTATTCTATCCACTTTCTATGTTTGTTCTGGCACATATCTGGGGTTTGTCCCTATTTGTACCTGTAGTTTGCATGCCTTTGTCCGGTTTCATACTTTACGGGGTTAACAGGTTTGAGCCATGTATATCTAACGTGGGGGAAACAGCATTCATTTACTATGCTGTGAGTGGATCACACACGCACAGGCGCACTTGCATTTACATGTTGTGTGTTACATCTGTTTAATAAATGTGTGCTTGCGCGGCCTTTCATACGTCTGACCATAACACTTACTCATCTGTAGTCCGGTTTACGGACTGGTTTGAAACACACGGTTCACCTTTACGTATTTAACTGTGTGTACAGCACGAACGCATTCATTACACTTTACAGGGATATCTGCAGTGGTCGTAGGTCAACCGGGACTGCATTCACGTTGGACGGATGCCGGAAACAGTATTCTGTTGCTGTTCTGCCTCATTGATATGCATACCCATAGTACTTAGCTACATCAACATACGCCTCACCACTTCACTTACAACACAGGCATCCATTCCCCTGCTGTGGGAAATGCGGTACTACATATTGCACATTCCGTATTGCCTACTGCTGTGGACCCCAGCTGTATTGTTAATCACTCCGAGGATATGCAAAACACCAGGGCATATAGTCGTATCACATACACGTTTCTGATTGTCAGGGTGTTCATGTAGTGATCTGAGTATGGACTTGTCCGCCTGGTGAATGGAACTTCCCTGGCCCAGTTCAAATGACAGATGAAGCATGTGGACAGGGAGCATCTCCCTATTATGAACATTTTACCTGTATTTATAGACACATGTGTTTGGGCACCTATCAGGAGCTTATTCTGTTGTCTGTACATATTATGGGTGGGGTTGTTACGGTCCATACTCCACGGTGAGGGGGGGGGGTTCCCATTCACATTTGACTATTACCTGTATTCATTCATACGGGGATTATTTTCTTGGACATGTTGTCACTACAGGTATGCAGTTGTACATTACACAAATGTCATGGCTTGTTACTGTACATATGTACGGACCATACCTCTCGACCTCTTTGAGCAACAAATCTGCGCAAACCCTACATGATGGGGAGAGTAAGAGGGACACATTTTAACTAGTTTCCTTACAAGCTTATAACGTTGATAGAATACTAGGTTTTGCATTGTCATGACTCTTCTGCGGGATGTGGATCCACATGGATATATTCCTGCTTGCACCTGTTATACATTCTATGGATCTCACTCCTCTGAGCTCTCCATACTCCTGCTCCTCTCTACCCTCCAGCTTAACCAGACTTAGCTGACACTCACTTGACTCCCAGTATGTCATTGTTGTACATTTCTGTATTACCACTACAAACTCTGGATTTGCACTGTCTTATTATGCACATGTTATGCATGTGTATTTCCTGACTGTATGCCTTTTACTCTTGTATTTTACCTTTAACATTATGTAGCCATTATTTCCTTGTATTGCTTGTGGGGCTTTTCTACCTGGGCCTCCGCTGTTACTGGGCACTTCTTAGCCCAGTGGACTTCCCGGGTACTCAGACTGCATATACATGAATAACTTCTAACAGCTATCTTTGCATATTGTACCTGCTGTTGTACCTTTGTCTCACTTGTAGTCATGGCTCTGTCCAGATATCTAACTCACATGGGTTGTCAGGTATGGTTGGCCACACCGGCACACACTAGGTATCCCTCGCACTTCATCAGGGTTCTCCTGTTAATGTCGGGTGTCTTCCTCACCCTTCTGCCATTTGCCACCATGCGAGTGTGCAATATATTCTCCTGCATATTTGTGTGGGGACACGTGCGTCATGGGAAGGTGTTTTATCCTGGGTACTGTGTTATGCATGACCACTCAGGTCTGGACAGTGTCTTGGACCTGTACTTCACGTTCTGACTTGTGTCCAGATACGTACAGGATTGGACATCTTGTCATCATACCCGTTCTACTATTTACACAGGTTACTTATCCCATAAGGGATATTCCAGAAATTGGACCATTCCACACAGAAACGATATCGAAATGTATTTTGGCTTTATGAAAATGTGCAGGGGGTTTAACATGCAGGGAATACATGGTTTGCTATCCTGACACTACCTAGGGTGACAATACCTACTACATATGCATAGGGGTCGGTATGTGTAGCTGTGTCTGCAACGGACCAGTGGGCCACGTACAGGTGGATTTGGTGGACGTTCTGTTACGGGCTGGGTTGTGTGATGTGGAGGGTATGCTGGGTAGCCCATTATGCAGCCAGGTGTGTTGCATTTGTTATGGCCAGTTCCATCAGGACCAACCTGTGGGTATGTGACGGTGACATATCTATACATTTTGATCGCACATTTACATGATACATATGTTTGTGGGATTGTGTTCTACACTATGGCCTGTCTGCTCGTCTTGCAGCTGTTTCTCCATGTGTTTGTGTTTATGTCCACTTCACCCGCTGCCCCCTCCTATACCTCTGGTTCACCTTTTCTGCATATGACACAGTATCGCCTTTGCGGGTTTTACCATTACCCATCCACCCCTCACATGCAAATTACTCACATCCGATAGCTCACTACTTTTGTTGTTGGGCCATGACATGGCCAGAGTAGCACACTGACTGCCCTACAGGTGTCGGGTACATTTATGGTTGCGTGGACTACCCTGCCATGTTTGCTTCCCACGTGCTATACCTCACACACATAGGTACATGCCCATACTTCACTTTCGTTACTTAGTTGGTATACCCGGGTACTACCC
Organism: Protopterus annectens; assembly: GCF_019279795.1. Classification (NCBI taxonomy): domain Eukaryota; kingdom Metazoa; phylum Chordata; order Ceratodontiformes; family Protopteridae; genus Protopterus; species Protopterus annectens. Next base: position 1,041,472,290 of record NC_056727.1, on the reverse strand, counting down.
GTTCGGCTGTGTCACATACTAGTTTGGCTTCTACCGATGACTCCCGGGATTTGCACACCTGTTGTACTCATTGGGGGGATGTCACCTTTTCCGATGTCCATGCTATTCCATCCACATATCCGACTGTTGTGGACAATGCCTCCCCACAGTCTATGGTACTGTTTCCACCTTTTCAATTGGCCGCAATGTAACATTTGCAGTGGACACAACACATTTTCCACGCCGACACATACCCACGGTCAGTTCGGCAGATAGAACTTATAACTTTTGCCTATATCTAAGCTTTAGTCTTGTAGCATTTCAGTGACTTATTCTTTTTCTTATGACATTTATGTAATATACGTGTGGAGAACAACTGTTTAATGCCACTATTACATGACGTCTGAGGGATAATGATGTCCTATAATCTCTGCACATTTGCCATGTTTACATGCTTGTGTCAGGACACATCTGGCCACAGCAGTACTGTCGCTCGCAAAGTGGGACAGGTGGTATTCTTAGTCGATGGTACGGGTCATACTGTTCCTTTCGGCCTACATGTGTCCTTATTGTTGTAGCTGTTTCTATGCTCCTGATTCGTTTACATGTGTATTCTATTCCCTATCACATTTGTTATGTGGGATACAGACATACCTTTTGTATGTGACTATTACATCCCTTGTGGGATATGATTCGGACATGACAGTCACTACATATATCTACTTTTCTCCTCGTGTATTTTGTTATGGACACATCTGCACAGCTATGTACCCTCCCTCACATTATAGGTCAGCTGGTGACCCTTTCCATTGGGCTGGACGTACCTCCTGTCGGGGCCCTAGCATATGATATGTTTCACTTCCACATGGTATAGCTATAAACACTACGTTGGACCATGGGCACGCGGTTTTTCTGCCATTGGTTCAAGGGTAGGGACCTGTTATTCCCTATCGTGCATTTGTGTTTGCTTCTTCATTTTCTGTTCGCAGGGACTATCTTGCATGCTTTGTATATGTTTCAGTCTCCACGGAAACTGATAGGTGTGAGTATTACTGCAGGCTGACTATACTCTTCAGCAGTTTCGGTTGCTCATCGACAGCCGACATTGACACGCCTCCCTCCGCATCTTCGGTACACCCCATGCACTCACGCACGTTTCCTATGCACGTGGCTGTGGCGGATGCACGCCTTCATTAATATGCATATGGCGCTACTACTCCATATATACGTCGCACGGCCAGCGCAAGCCTTACACCAACCTTGCGCCGAGCTTCATGAATCCGGGGGATGGCACCCAAATCCCAAAAAAGTTAGAGTCCCACAATACTTGGCCCTCATTAGACCAGTAATCGACTGCAATGCACCATTTGACATGTACATGATGAGGCCCTTGCAGCTGGAACAGTGTCAGAGATCACTTACAAAAAAAAAAAATAATAAAATACAAGGCATAAGCAACATGTCCTATGTGTATTGACAAAACACAAAAAACTCTATATTCAAACCAAGATAAACAAAAAAGAGAAAAAACACCACGCTGGAGGCAAAATATCCTTGTAAGCACTTTTGTTTACTGAAAATATGCAAACTTCCTCAGACATTTTAAAAATAACTAACACATGTTTAAATACAATGGAAATGATGATGTCATTAACTAAATAAATAACCCACCCCATTTTAAAAATACCAAGTCATTTTCCAAAAGTCTATACATAAAAATATATGTCTCAAATAACTCACTTATTATATTAAATCACATCAAAAAGTTAAAGTGATTACTATACAAATTAGTTAGATAATTTAAATGAAATATAAACTAAATAATTAATTAGATAATAATTCTTCCTATCATCTTAGTAAAGCTTTTAATTTTAAAATACTTTTGATCGAAACCACCTCATTTAAACTTGGTGGAACTGCAGCATTCAATTTTAACTGCCATAAAACTTCCTTTTCTTCCAGTTTCAAGCTAGTCGGACCACCCCCTACCATTTTCCAATACCTTGTCAATGGCCAGAAAAAGAAAATCATGCTCAGGGAAAGTAAATACATGTCTAGCCAGGGCATTATTAATGTTCCCTTTCTTCATTGCATAACAATGTTCATATATCCTATTTTTGAGTGGTCTAAATAACCACAAAGTCAGCAAATCCAAACTTTTATTAAAACAAAAAAAGTTTGCATCTCTAGTGAGTCGGCCAATGGCCTTTCAAGAGTTATCTCAACATTCTACAAAAATACTTAAATACTAACAGCCATAAAACATTAATTAACATCCAATAAAATCACACACTTCTTCTGGCTTTTTCCTGGTTAGGGGTTGCCACAGTGGATCACCTTGTCTGCTCTTGATTGGCAGTGGAATTTTATGGTGTTGAGTTGCCAGCCCGGCACCCAACCTTCCACAGAAGGCACACACACACTCACACCTAGGGCCAATTTAGAGTGTCCAATCCACCTGCAGCATGTCTTTTGGATGTGAGAGGAAACTGGAACACCTGGAGGAAACCTACACGACCACAGGGAAGACATGCAGACCCCACACATAAGGCACGCAGGCCGAGGATCGAACTGCAGAACCTTTTGTTGTGAGGTGGCAATGCTAACCACTGCACCACCGTGGCCACCCATTAATCACACACTTAATTACAATAATAATATCCAATTGCATTCAACATTCAGACCAGTAGGGGTCAGTGTACAATACCTTAAAATGAAAACTGCTTCCATATAAAGCAATTTATTTTTTAATTCCATACCATAAAATACTTTGACCTTTACTAAAATAGCATCTCTTAAGCAACTACCATCCACATCATGATGTAAACTAAAATGAGCAGATAAAGGAATTTCCATTTTTTATTCTTAATATCCCTTAGGTGTTCCTGCATCCTTACCTTAAAAACCCTTTTAGTCTCCCCCATGTAAAACAAATTACAACCACATCTCAGTACATAAATAATACCCTCAGTATGACAACAAAATACATAATTTGGCCTAAAAATAGTCTTATTAATTTGAGAAATGTCCTCACAGTATATCTATAAATTGAACAATGCCCACACGGTATCAAGCCAATATTTTACCATCCAAACATTTTTTTAAAAATTAAGACGACAGCCACTAAAACCAGCAACAAGGGGTCAGGCATTCCTTTGGTAACAGAAGTAGTACTAGGCAGCACAGTGTTTCTTTTGCTTCTTCGGAAAGTACTGAAAGTTCTACAGATTTTGAGCAGGATACAAGCATTTTTTGTTTAAATAAAAGCCTGGATTTGCTGAATTCGTAGCAATTTAATTCTTGTAACTTTATTCATTAGTAAGCATTCATAAACCTCATGTCAGCAACATAAGCAAAACAAGACGTATTACCTTTCTATCGGGCTTCAAATAAAGCCTGGTATTATCTTCTGAGACAGCAAATAAGGCAGTATACAAAAGCAAATGGTTAATCCGACCAGTGTTATGCTGAAAACTCTTTTGAGCTCTCAGCAACAACGGGTGACATCTATGGGTCTGTCAGTCATAGTAGTGACATAAAGCTGCAGTTACTAATAATACTAGACTAGCCCATAGTACAATACATGACAGAAAATGCTGCATACCTTTGAACCTCTTAGCACAAGAAATCTGGACAAAGCCTGAAATAATGGGAGAACAAAGGCCCAAAAATGACAGATTGTAAACACTGCTCTTATAAACTTAGAAAGTTGCTAGAAGAGCAGAAATTGTATTAGCATTCATTACTGAAGCTTATGAAATCTGAAACTCAAATGTGTGTCATTATTTAGTGGCTTCAATAATTAGTGATTGGCCAGAAAACCACAAATGGACCAAAGGTATGAGGTAAAAATCTGGACATTCTGCATAAATCTGAACATTTGAGAGCTATGCATTGAAGTCACAGGTAGGGAGAAAATAATCCCAGAAAAGTAAAACATGAGGTGTGTGTGTGCTTAGTGGTAGAAGGCTGCAATAGACAAAAAAAATATTAACTTGGCTGAAAGCAGAAAACAATAAAATAAAACAAATAGCTACAGGTAGTTTGAATTCTTACTTACCCCCTCTGGGGCCTTCACTGATAGTTTTCTACTGATTGCCTCTCTGGTTTCTTTGCATTCCACATAGTTTACACCCCTTGTGCTATCTCCCTCCCCCAATACTAAGTCTATATTAGAATCCTGGTGAGCATGGAGCCATCTTTAAATTTCTAGTCTCCCACCAGGACACAAGTGCTCTTCAGCAATTACATTCTCCTTACTGGTAAGCCATTAGACCTTAGGAATTTGTTTAAAGTATTCAGATTTGTAAAGTTATACTTACTTTTTACTCATGTCTTGGTTGGCTCTGTCCAGCTCCGTTCGCCCTCGCCAATGCTCGGGCTCTCTCTGCGCCCCTGCCCTGCCCCCTATTTCCTCCCTCCCCCCTACCTCTGCATTTATAGTAATCATAGCCACACCCACAGCTCACCCTCACATCACCTCCACCAATCACGTCTCCTCAAGTCATCACATTATACCACACCAACTTACTTCACACAAAATACTCCCAATCACTCTCATTCCCACTAGGCATTTTTTACATCACCCACACTCCTTACCCATCCACATATAGTACAACTCTATAATTCCTATTCAGACCCCCACCTAGTACCAACTTAAACTTTATAACCATGACTATCACACAACTAAGTCTAATCTGTCTTCTCATAATTCTTTATAACACCACAAGTTATCACTCTAGCAATATCCCTAAACTTAGTAGCACAACACTATATTATGCACTCTCATATACAGACACCACACATTATAATGATATCTGCCCACAATTGTTCAAGAACTACATAACAGACCAATTCAGAACTAAACACATATGCTCTCATTCCTACTTCAAAAAAACACAATACTTTCTCACACTCCTCACCAAACTCCAACATCTGTATCACCATTTTAATACCAGGCTCACCATAAGTGGAGATATCCACCCCAACCCAGGACCAAATCCATCCTGTCCAACACAAACTGCTCCTACACAAATGTCAGAACATAGCACCCCCACAGTCTTCATCTCTAGGCAAATCACCAACAGCAGCAAAACCAACCATCTTTTAATGCTAAATATTAATATTAGAAGTATCAAAAATAAAATACCTGAACTCCAGACCACAATAGCACACTACTCCCCAGACATAGTTGCTTTAACAGAAACCTGGCTAAATAAAAACATAGCTAACTCAGAAGTTCTCCCTAACGGCTACAATATCATTAGAGAAGACAGACCACTTCGTAGAGGGGGTGGAACTGCATTACTGTATAAGCCCAACTTAACTGTACGTCAATTACCAAACACCTACCCCTCCCCCAATAATTGGGACATACTTATCTCACAACTTCAACTTCACCCCAAAAAGGTCATCACAACAATTGTGATCTATATTCCACCTAGTAATGCACCTGCTAGCCTTGAAGACTTCTTTTCCTGGTGTTCTTCCACATACTCACAAGAAACCCTTATTCTGGGGATTTCAAACTCGATTGGTTCACCTGCATATCAGAACCACCAAGTAATCTAATAAATCTCCATGGCTACCAGCAGCTAGTTCAAATTCCAACTAGATGTGCTAAAAAATCTAAAAGGGAATCTATCCTTGACTGGGTCCTAACTAACAATCCCACATTGTACCCCCATGCAGGCAGTCTCCCAGATACCTTAAGTGACCACAACTTAATATACTTTATACGTAGTAGAACAAGCATATGCAAAACCACTAACTATATATCCACTAGAAACACAAAATAATTCTCTCCTGAGGTCCTCAATACTTCACTCTGTAACTGTGACTGGACCCCCCCTAAAAACCCTCCCACTTGACCAGGCTGTAGCATATTTCAACAAAACATTTCTACAACACCTAGACACTGTCACTCAATTGCGCAAAATCAAGGTTAGAACCTCTACAAACCCATGGCTCAGTAAAGAAACCAAATAAATCCTCAAGTCTAGAGACACTGCCTGGTTTTACTATCACAAAAACAAAGAAACACAAAGCTTAAGTACCAAGAACTGTGCAACCATGCTAAAAAATGCATTAGGCTGGACAAAATATCCTACTACACAACATTACAAACTAAATACCAACACAACCCCCCCAAATTTTGGAAAAATGTAAACCAGCGACTAAGACCCACACAAAAGGCTACCCCCAAACCAACCACCCCTGACACTAAAGTTCCCATTGAAACACAATTCACCTCCCACTTTGTGAACTCAATTCTATCCTTAGTATCACAGGACAGTTCCTTCCCCACTATCCACCCCAACACAAATAACACTAATAACACTAATACAAGTTTTACCCTCAAAACAGTTTCCACCACTTCAATCAAAAGCATGCTCTCCAAACTGAAAACCTCATCAAGAGCAGCCTACCTATTCCCCAGCTTCTTGAAACTCACAGCAAATGCTATTGCTATCCCAATCTCCACTCTCATAAACAGATCAATTGTTGAAAACTATGTGCCCAAACTCTGGAAAATATCCTATGTTACACCCATACATAAAGGAGGGACCTCCACTGAACTTAATAACTACAGACCCATTACTTTACTCTCCCCCCTGGCCAAAATCCTAGAAAAATGCACCCATACCTAGATGCTAAAATATCTCTTAGACAGCAACATCCTGTCACCTACTCAGCATGGTTTCAGACCTGCCCATAGTACCACTACAGCCCTCCTCTGCTTCACAGACACAGTAAACTGTCTCAAAAATGAAGGCCTGCAGGTGCCAACTCTTATTTTTGGATATGTCCAAAGCATTTGACACAGTCTCACACCAAATACTGCTAAACAAACTAAACCAATATCACCTATCAAATTCCACTCTTACCTGGTTCCAAAGCTACTTAACTGACAGGTACCAAGCTGTGAAATGGGAAAATTCTCTCTCTCCTCAGCTGCCCATAACTATAGGAGTCCCACAGGGTTCTATCTTAGGACCACTACTATTCACAGTCTTCACAAATGACCTCCATACCTCCACACAGCATGCATCTATCATTTAGTATGCAGATGACACTACCTTAATCTTTGCTGCACAAAACATGCCCACCCTCCTGCAAACAACTCAACTAGCATTCTCTGACGTTGAAAACTACCTTACCAAAGCCCAACTTATCCTCAATCCAAAGAAAACTCAGCTTATGATTATAACCAGTTCTAACAAAAACACTGATAATAGTCAATTCACTATCTACTCCACAAATGCTACTCCAATCTCTCCAGTGGCACAGGCTAAGTGATTGGGAATAACCATAGACTCCCACCTAAAATTTGATAGTCATCTCAACTTAACTATTAAAAAAGTACATGCCAAATTGGGATCACTCTACCGTATCAAACCATTTCTTACCAACAACACACGATCAGCCATTGCTTGGTCCCAACTTCTATCCACCCTACTTTATGTATCTCCCATTCTGACTAATCTTAACAAAACTGAACTAAGCAAAATGGAAGTCTGCTATAAGAGAATTGCCAGCTTTGCTGCAAATTGCTCATATAGAACTCATCACTGTACTAATTTGAGACAGCTCCACTGGCTTGAACTGCCCAAACTCCTAACCTACAATCAGCTCTGCCTCTGTCATTCGATCTATTACCTCCCCAATGTGTCCTGCTCTCAAAAACCTAGTACAACATCACTCAGCCAAAAGGCCTCTTAGATCATCAAGCAAACTACTACTAGAAGTCACCAACATCTACAATAGCTTTGGAGATGCACTCTAGAGTAGTTCAGTGGCTAAAAAATGGAACTCTCTCCCCACTAGCATACAAAACACATCATCCAAAGCCTCCTTTAAAGACCTCATCAGGCAACATCTCAAGCAAAGTTGGCAGTGCCATGATTGCTCCGCAGGCTAGTGAAAGCGGATAAGGTACACATACTAAACCTAGAGTACTTGATAATAGTTTTCAATCTTACTCACAAACACTGGATAATCTACAATGTATGTACTGTACCTGTGTACTATGTATGTATTCTACCTATGTTCCAAATGTCAGCTGTACACCACAAATCTATTAATTACCTTTATTTTTAAATTAATATTTTTTGTTTGTTCTCTCCACTGTAACTGTCGATATGCTGCATACCACTATAAAAACATGTCTTTTGTAATTTGTATGCATACTGATCATGTCCAAATAACTAAATGTATCTGTAATTTTTCTATGTGGAGCTTTTCTCCCCAGGCCTCTGCTGAAAAAGGGCCTTTTCGGTTCAGTCAGACACCCCCGGTTAACAAATGTAAAATAAAATAAATAAAATAAAATAAATAAATAGAAGCAGTTTTACTGATGAACGTACTTTAGGGATATCACAGTTTCATTGTTACATGCAAATGTAAGCAGAAACTTAAAGCTAAAAATGGTTGCCTAGATTGGGAAGAAGTCTAGGGAAAGTGCATTATTGAAAGCTGAACAAATGGTGCGGGGGGGGGGGTAGGGGGTCATGTTCTCCCTTTATTCACATGGGTTTTATTAAGGCATTCTGATTTCTTACCATCCACAATGGTAGTAGAGGTGTTTACTACTTTCCGTACATATATAAGAACTTAATGCATTTTAGTCAGTAGTATATTAGAAGGTACAGGTGAGGAAGTGTAGGTACTCAGAAAAGTGACAAATACATAACATACAAGTAAGCTTTATTTAGGTGATGGTGTACATACATATATGCTGTATTTATTGTTTAACTGATAGCACTTTGGGAAGCCTGTTACCTGCTACCTACACATTATATAAGCCATCAGTGAAGCTGATAATTCAAATAAGCAGAAACTGATGTTTAGCAATTTCATTCAACAGTATTTATAAAGAAACTGAACACTGTTTTTAAAGGAAATGATGCTCGTTTCGGGTTTGACCTACTGAATTTCTTTAAGTAGTGCATCATCTTTAGAGTTCTTAGCTCTAGTGGGATTTATAAGTAGTTCATCCAGTGATCAAAGGTGCTACAGTAGGGAGAAGGTTTAGGTTTCTGATATATGACGACCGGTTTGTGTTTGAATAGGAGGGAGGAATTTATTTGTGTTCAGTTAATAGTAATCTGATTTGTTTTTAAAGGAAGGCCACTGTAGTGTTTAAAGGAGGGAACAGTGATGTGTTTTAGCAAATTTTGCATATTTTTGATGTGGTTGCTGTAGTTAAGTTAGGAGGCTTGTAGAGATACCATCCTTAAGGAAGATTCACGGAGGTTCTTAACCCAGAGACTTCCCCTACTCTGGAACAAATTTCCCATTCACGTCAAGCAGAGCCCTCTTTAAGAGAAATCTTGACGAGTGGATGGGCAGTAGGAAGTTCACCCTGGGGATTACTTTAGTGGCCTTGCTTAACAGGGGCACTGGGAACTAACTTTGGGTGGCATGATGCCAGGAAATCTTCTTGGGCTTGGCTTATATAGGCTCCAGTGCCTTTAGCCTAGTACACACCTATGAACCTATGAACCTATGATGCTTAGTGACCAGTCAAAAATTATTCTGACATGTAATCCTTACTTTTGCTTTTATTACTTGGGATATGGCTGGAAAAGATCTGCATATATTTGTCCATTTACCAAGTTTAACAAATAATTAAACCATCTAAAATAAACCTTTAAAAAGTTATAAATGTGGTGTTATGTGAACAAAGCCATTTCTAAATAGAAGCCTGAAAATTATTAATATTACTTTTGAACATTCTGAGGGAAGTTCAACAGTTTTGTGTGGTTTTGAAGAAATTGAATAAGTGTAATAAGGAATAAGAATTAACTGAATAAGGAACGCCAAAGATTCGGAAGAGATGCAGGAGATGATTGGATAAAGAATATAGGGGAATTCATCAAGCCCTACATGCTGTTTTTTTTGGTGTATCCATTGTGCTGTCATGCGTACATGAGCGAGAAAGTTTTTAGCACAAGCACGCGGAAACAAGGAAAGTTCTGTGTAATACAAATTACCACATAAACAGGTGTATTTTATGCAGATGACTAGCTGGAGCAATCCAATAAGCAGAAAGGCATGTGTAGAGCCTGTGTCCATGTCCATAGTGTACACGGAAATTTTTGGCGTACAAGAGTGCCCACAGAAAGACGGGGATATAAAAGTCCACAAATATGGCCTAACTCCCCTGAAATGGTTAGATCACATACAGTGATATGCGAAAAATGCATCATTGATGTCTGAAAATGCAAGGGAATATTTAAAAATAAATTATTTTTTAAAAGATTTTGGCATGTTTAAGCTATGCCCTGCAGTGCGCAAACATGTCTAATTGAAAAAAAAAAGTATTTTATAATACTTGTCACAAATGTATTATAGGACATAGCTTCAGGTCTGTACAATGATGGTGTTGCCTAGGTCATATGGCTATGAACTGTGTAGTTACCAGGCTGCCAGCACAGATATGTATGCAAATTAAGTGAATTTGTTGAATCGGTAAAAGGAGCAACCGTGTCCGCAGATCCCTTCCGTGTAGTCTCCTACACCATTTTGATATTACCATTGGATGAGGATGCCAACACAAGGGTGTGTCCCATTACTTTTAGGAATTTGTTAATACCCGGTACTCATGTTTGCGCTGCATGCCGCATAGCTGGACATGTTCAGGCGAAAGCAGACCACCCAGGTCACAGTGATGACGTAGGCAGCAAGTAATTAAAAGCGGATATGTACCATTATTGATTGTGACTTTTGTATAACTTATGCTGTGTGGCACATAGCTTAACATGTATGCACAGCAGACTAGTCACATGACAGAGATGACTCTTTAGTAGTGAATAAGCTATGCTGATCAAGGCAGCACACAGCGGCAAGCTGCACATGAATGTAGGGCCATTAAATGATGTTAATTACAATTTAGGCAGTTGAAATGTGTAAAGAGTAACCAATCACACATGGTGGACCTACAGCAGACATGTATAAAATATGCATACACCCTACAATCTATTTTTCACTCAACACTCTGAAGCATTGAAGTACTGACTTGGAAATTTTAACTGATGAGATAATGTTTGGGGCTGCTGCAGCTTACTACATCTGCATGTACTAGAGGCTGAAGTCAATGCTGCTGGTGCTGCTGAAAATAGGCCTAGGCTAAGATGAAGAAGAGTGTTCAGGCCCAGGGTTACCTTCCAGGAGCTACATGACCTGGAGATTGTAGAGTACTATAGGGTGGACAGGGACATATTGCAAGAGCTAACTGAGCTCTGCCAATCTCAACTCAGTGCCATAGCCAACAGAGGGGAACCCATCCCAGTGGAAAGAAAGGAATGTGTAGCCTTAGGATACAAGCTACAAGTATGTTTCAAAGACTAACTGGGGACATGATGGGTGTCAAACCGGCATCTGTATCCAGGATAGTCCACCAATTCCTGGATGCTATGCTGCCACATGCCACTGAGCATATATCTTTTTTCCCTCTCCCCTGAGATGAGGGCCAGCAATATGAAAGAGATCTACCATGTAGCACACTACCCTAAGATACTGGGTGCCATAGAGTGCACCCATGTAAACATCAAGGCTCCACCTGGTGAGCAGGGTAGAATCTATTTTAACCCCTAAAGTAACACTCCATCCACTGCCAAGTCATGTGCAATGCCTAGGGGATTAGCCTGAATGTGTGTGCTGGCAGCCCTGGCAGTTATCACAACTCCTATATCTGGCAAACATCACAGCTGTATCAGATGTTTGCTAAGGGGGACATCCCATATGACCATTTACAGGGGGATGTTGGCTATGACCTGGAACTGTGGATGATGATACCCATCAGAAATGCACACACACCCATAGAAGAATGCCATAATGAGGCACATGCACAAACTAGGAACATCATAGAGCATATGTTTGGGCTGCTGAAATCACAGTTCCGGTACCTAGATATATGTGGTGGAACTCTGCAGTATTCTCCAGCCACATGTGCACATATATTCACAGTATGCATTATGCTACACAATGTGATCCTGGGAAACAGCTGCAGCAGGATCAGCAAAGGGAAGGGATACACAGCCTCCCACCAGTGCCTAGGTCACCACAGCCACAGTCACAGGAGGACTCAGAGGAGGAACCTGCTGATGATGTCCCTGTAGGCAGACGTAGGCATGCTCATTATGCCCTGACATTGGCTAAGAGGCAATGCATAGCACAGTGACTGACAACCCAGGGCCTTAGGGAGTGACACCTTACTCTTAGTCACATACAGAAATTAAAAATGATGGCAGGCAACCCATACATCCTGTACCTACTCATCTATTGGCTGTGTACTGCTTGCATCAGACAGAGTCAGCCATGATCTATGCTTGGGTCAGCTGTTGCATTTGAGGGGTAAGTCTGCGTCTTCCACAGTAGTCATAAGGATTATTATGATATGGCATTGTATGTATCTGGTACATTATGCAAGTAAATATAGTGGGCTACTTGCATAGAAATTCCATCCACGTGGGACTACAGATACTCATTCCATTACCTTGTTTCCAGGAATGTTCACTAGGCCTCATGCATGGAATACTCATGCAGATCTTCTGCAACAGATTACTGATACATCTGTCAAGGAAGATGTTAGATAGAGGGGTGACATGATATCTAGACAACTGTGTATCCCAGCAGAGCAAATGGTGGTGTTCCAGCACCTCCAACACAGGGTGTTCCCTTGAAACTGCTGTAACACAAACTCAGCAATGGTATAGCAGCATCCCAGGCAGTCTCAGGACAGTAACAAAGAAATTAATCATACATTCTATATCTTACTTAGTGCAGGAATAACTATATACATATGTCCGCTGTTGAATGTGCGATGCATGCTTGCTATCAGGAAAACAGTCTGTGTGGTTCAAAAGACTAGGGCAATTAATTTATATAGTGGCATTCAGAGTTCTAATCTAGACATAGCCACTTATTTTGGATGTCAGGTAGTATTACTTTTTGTTTTACTGACCGTCAGTCTTGTGTGTAGTGCAATATTGTTAACATTTGTGACATACTAATTACATCACACAACCAAAGAAATTCATAGCCAAGTTTAGTGATGAGCAGTAGTGCAGAAACAGGGACAGATGTCATATTTTATGTGTAACACACAAATCCTGGACTGGAGTACAGGTACATCTGGGCTGGAGTCAGGTTATAACTAGCAGAACCCTCAAGGGGCATGCTGATACACTTAGTTAAGCAAGCAGAGCAAATGTCTGTTGCTCCCCACACAAAATGACTTGTTATATATAGATATGTCTACAGATACAGACATATATGTATACATATTCTGTCTATTAGTATCTCACTGTCTCTATATATATATTTACACACACACACACACACACACACACACACACACACACACACACACACACACACACACACACACACACACACAGTGGATATAAAAAGTTTACACAGCCTTGCTAGAATGCCAGGTTTTTGTGATATAAAAAATGAGCCCACAATATTTATTTATTTATTTATTTATTTATTTATTTATTTATTTATTTATTGCATTTGTTGACCGGAAAGGTCCACTGGGTCAAAAAGTGCCCATTTTCAGTGAAGGCCTGGAAAGAAAAGCTCCACAGAGATACAAATACATACAATTTGATAAAGCACAGTAACAATACAGTGCTTACAATGTGCTAGAGACAAGATAACAAATATATCAGATCAAACTGCTAAAGCATAAGAGCATACATTACATTCACAATGATAAAAACATAACCTAACAAATATGTCAGATTAAACTGCTAAAGCTCAGTTAACAATGCACTATATACAATTTGATGAGTACATACCACAGTAGTTGCAGATTAGACTGAAAAATTAAGTCTAAATATATAAATAAATACTTTGTTGAAGCACCTTTTGATTTAATTACAACATTAAGTCTTCTTGGATAGGAGTCTAGCAGCATGGCACATTCTTGACTTGCAATATTTGCCCACTCTTCCTTACAAAAGCGCTCCAAATCTGTCAAATTGCAAGGACATGTCTTGTGCACAGCCCTCTTCAGGTCACCCCACAGATTTGCTATTGGATTTAGGTCTGGGCTCTGGCTGGGCCATTCCAAAACTTTAATTTTCTTCTGGTGAAGCCATTCTTTTGTTGATTTGGATTTATGCTTGGGGTCATTGTCATGTTGAAAGGTGAAATTCCTCTTAATCTTCAGCTTTCTAGCAGACAACTGAAGGTTTTGGGCTAAAAGTGACTGGTATTTGGAACTGTGCATAATTCCCACCACCTTGACTAAAGCCCCAGTTCCAGCTGAAGAAAAGCAATCCCAAAGCATGATACTGCCACCACCATGCTTCACCATGGAGATGGTTTTATTTTGGTGATGCAAAGTGTTGTTTTTGCACAAAACGTTCAACCTTGGTGTCATTAAACCATAACACATTTTCCCACATGCTTTTGGGAGACGATGTATTGTTTTGCAAATTTTAGCCAGGCCAGGATGTTTTTCTAAGTAAGAAAAAGCATATTGCTACCCCACCCCATAGTCCAGACTTATGGAGAATATGGGAGATTGTTGTCACATGTATTATACAGCCACTACTTGACAGAAATTGCTGCAACTCCTTCAATGCTGCTGTAGGTCTCTTGGCAGCCTCCCTGACCAGTTTTCATCTTGTGTTTTCATCAATTTTGGAGGGACGTCCAGTTCTTTGCAACATCACTGTTGTCCCATATTTTCTCCACTTTTTGATGACTGCCTTCACTGTGTTCCATGGTATATAAATTGCTGTGGAAATGTTTTTGTATGCTTCGCCTGACGGATACCTTTCAACAATGAGATTCCTTTGATGCTTTGTAAGCTCTCTGCGAACCATGGCTTTTGCTGTAACAGGCAACTGAAAATCCTACTAGGACAGCAGAACTTTTTTGGGGGGGTTAATCAGAGTCTCTTTAATTGATGGCAGGTGTGTACCCAAGAAGATTGAATGCTGTAATTAAATCAAAAGGTGCTTCAACAAAGTATTAGTTTAAGGTTGTGTACACGTATGCAACCAGCTTATTGTACATTTTTTATTTTTTATATTTTTTCCCTAACAGATTTGTTTGTTTTTCAATTGAAAATTTTTAGTTTATAGGTCACATTAAAGGTGGGAATAGTTCTGAAATGATTTATTGTGGTCTCATTTTTTTATATCACAAAAACCTGGCATTTTAACTGAGATGTGTACACTTTTTATATCCACTGTATATATGTGTGTGTGTGTGTGTGTGTGTGTGTGTGTGTGTGTGTGTGTGTGTGTGTGTGTGTGTGTGTGTGTGTGTGTATGTATATATATGTATGTATGGGTCCCATTCAAATGGTTGACTTTTCAGAAAGTCGATTTTCATATAGCCGTGACCACATGATCGACTTTTGAAAAGCTGACCATGGGGAACTGATATCTCTGTACAGTGCGGAATGGGAAAATTTCCTTCTTCCGCACTGTAGTGCGATCTTGGAGTTGGTATATTTAAGTTACGGGGAGGTGGGGGGGGGGTGGAACCCCCCCAAGAGGGGTGCAGGGGGGCTTCCCTCCTGTTAACAGTTGAAAGGTAAGTGTTTGTTGTGTGTTTTCTGTTTATTTTACATGGTCTCGGCCATATGAAAGTCGACTTTCTGAACAGTCAACCATGTAAAGTAGACCCATATATGTAGATGTATATATATATATATATATATATATATATATATATATATATATATATATATAAATTTGTATACATGTATATATATATATATATATATATATATATATATATATATATATATAAATTTGTATACATGTATATATATATATATATATATATATATATATATATATATGTATATATATATATTTTTTTTTTGGACACATACATGACTGTCTCCACCCATATATCTACATAAGAAATATACATATATCATACACATGCACACACATACACACACACACACACACACACACACACACACACACACACACACACACACACACACACACACACATCAATGTAGTTACATCCCTGTTGTCTACAGATATATGTTTATATGTCTGTGTATGTCTGCATTGTCCTACATACCTTGATAATGGTGATTAAAGCTACATTATGACACATATATAATGCTGGTTAAAGGATCAAATGTATGGTTCAGTATTCCATAATGCACTTCCCTACAGCCCCCTGTGCCTGCTGGATGTCATAACATACACCAACAGGTGAACAGGTGGTGTTATGTACCATGCTGAGCATGCATGCATTAACAGGGCACATTGTTTTTGGCCACATGCTTGCCCATCTAAATGCAAACAGCCACATATGGGCAAAATGGCTACTGTAGACATATAGCTAGGATAAGCAGCAATTATCTGACTTTAAGGCTACTAGATGAAGAGAACAGTTGAGAAGCAACTGAGAAACCACAGTCTTTTGCATCAGAAGCATGCATGCTACCTGTTCTCCTACTAAGAATGCTTTAAAATTTAATAGCATAATAGTGATACCATTTGCTAAGAAAAACAGTTGCACATTGTAAACAGATTTAGCATTAGAAGCAGTAAACTTCTTTTGCCTTGAAGCTCACAATTCCTTTAAAATGCACTTCTAACTCAATTCCTTGAAAAATGCACCTGGAGCTCAATTTTATACCAGTTTGCTAGTTCATAGGTTCATAGGTAGGTACTAGGCTATTGGCCCTAGGGCCTATACAAGCCTAGCCAAAAATGTACCCTGGCTTTCGCCACCCAAGAAAATAATTTTCCTGTGCCCCTGTCAAGCAGAACCACAGAAGTGATCCCTGGGGTGAATTTCCTATTACCCATCCAATCATCAAGATTTTTCTTGAAGAGTGCTAATGAGGAGCTCTGTTTGACATAGATAGGTAGTCTGCTCCAGAGTATGGGAAGTCTCTGGGACAGGAATCTATCCCTCCAGCATGTTCTGTTTATTGTGGTGACAAGGTTTAGGCCCCTAGAGCATGTAGCTCGGAGGGATTGGGATTTCTTTAAGTGGAGCATGTCCAACAGCTCTGGGTCTGACATAGCTTTGTATGTTAGGCAGAGATCGCCTCTGAGTAGGCGATATGCGATGGAGTAAAGCTGGAGTTTTTTGAGATGGTCTGCGTAAGACATCTGTTTGAGGCCAGTAATCCTCTTTGTGAGGTATTTTTGCGGCCTTTCCAGTTGTTGTAGATGTCTTGTGAGGTACATACCGAAAGGGGCATTGTACTCTATAATGGGTCTAATGAGTGATGAGTAGAGGGGAACAATGACCTCTTTTTTTCTGAATGAGAAACCTTTTGTGATGAGGTGTGCCACGTAGAAGGATTTTCTGACCACTTTGGTGATGTGATTATTAAAGGAGAGACTACTGTCCACCTGTATCCCAAGGTCTCTTATCACACTTTCAGTGTTAAGTAGACTACTGCCTATGTGCTAGTTCATGGGTACAGAATTTTTACCAAAGGGGATGACAATGCACTTTTTGGCATTGAGCTTGAGACCATGTCTTTGACACCAGGCATCTGTCTCAGTGAGGCCCTTTTGTAGGATGTCCACATTGTTAGGAGTTTCAATTATGGCTCCTAGTTTGCAGTCATCTGCGAATTTAGTTAGCCAAGGACTTTCTGTGTTAGCCTGTACTTCAGAGAAGTAGATGCCAAACAGGAGAGGACCTAGGACTGAACCCTGTGGTACTCCACTTGTCACTGTTCTGAAGTCTGATTTGGAGTCTGCCACTTTCACAGTGTGGGTTCTTTCAGTAAGCCAGTTGGCAACCCATCTTGTGACATAGGGATTTATACCTAGTTTAGTGAGTTTATCTATAATTCCAAAGTGGGGGATGGTGTCGAACGCCTTGGCAAGATCTAGATAGGCTGTGTGAACCACCTTACCCTCATCTATGGTTTTGCTGACTACTTCAAAGAAGTCTATCAGGTTTAGGAGACATGATCTGCCTTTTACAAACCCAAACTGTGTGGGGTCCAGGTTTTGGAGATCTCCAACGTCTTTGTTTATGAGATCCATGATGATACGTTCCATGGCCTTGCAGACAAGGCTCGTCAAGCTACTGGGGTGGTAGTTCCCGGGGTCTGTTGTGGCCCCCCCTTTGTGGAGTGGGATAACTGTCACAGTGCACCATTTAATGGGCACAAAGCCTGAGGTGAGGCTATGATTGAACATGGTACTTAGGTGGGATGCCAGTTCATTCTGTAGTTCATGTGAAAGGCAGCCTGGGATGTTGTCAGGTCCCATGGATACTGTGTTCATGGCTTTGGAGAGTGAAGTTTTTACCTGTGCAGCCGTGATTGCAGGAACTTTGCATTCCTCCGGTATAAAGATGGGCCCTTTAGGGGGTGAGAGGGGGGGTAAAGTTAGCACTGAACCCATCTGCCAGGATGTTGGCAATATCAGTTGGTTCTGTATATTTAGTGTCATTGTGCTGTAACTCAGAGCAGATCTGAGTGTTGCCATTGAGATTTTTGACATAGCTATAGAATTCTTTGTGGTTGTCTTTAGAATCAGTGGCAATTTTGTTTTCATAACTAGCTTTGGAGAATTTTATGAGGGATCTCAGCTTCTTACTGAGGCTGACCAGGGAGTTCCTCCAATCGTGGGAATTTACTCTTTTTTGCAACAGTTTCTTTCTTCTGTTGTAGAGTTTGTTTACGGCAGAAGATCACCAGATTGGCTTCCTTTTTTTGGAGGATAGCATCTTGGTTCTGTTAGGGATAGCACAATCCATGCACCGTGTAAGTGCTTATAAAGTGCATTTGTGTAGGATTCAGCAGTCATACCTCTATTGTCCATCTGCATGGGTGTCATGAAGTTTGCCACTTCTGTCTTAAGAAGCGTGAAGTTGGCTTTGGAGAAATTTTTTACGGTTGTGTTCCTAATGGGGGGGTGGGGGCGGGATGTGGATGTCTAGGGTGATTAGCCTGTGGTCGGTTCTCACCAACGAGGAGCTGATCTCTGGTGTGGAACACCAGTCACCTATGTTGGTGATGACCAGGTCTAGGATATTGCTGCCTCTGGTGGAAGTGTGGATAAGTTGATCCAAAGCGTTGGAATTGATGATTTCCAGAAAACGTTGAGCAAAAGAGTTGGTACATGAGTAGTTTTCCCAGTTAATGGTAGGGTAGTTGAAATCACCCATTATTAGAGTGTTGGGTTGTACCTTAATATTTTCCAGTGTATCAAGAAAAGAGGAGTGGGAATCCTGGGGCATGATGGGGGGTCTGTAGCAAGCTACAATCTGGATTGTGGTTTTGCCCAGAGTTAGTTGAACTTGGATAATCTCAGATGCATTATGCTGAGCAACTAGCTTGGAGGTGTGGATATCCTTAATGAATATGGACACGCCTCCACCTTTAGTGTTTCGGTACGGGTTTGGTGATCGAAAGGTGTGGTACGAATTATAGCCTGGTAATGCAGGGGTGCTCTCTGGAGCTTTGAACCAGGTCTCTGTCACTGCACAGATGTCAGTGTTCTCCATTTTAAGGAGTGCCTCTAGTGAGTGCATTTTGAGGTTTAGACTTCTAGCATTGAGTAGCATTACCCTCAGATTTTGCTTGCTTGTCCCTGTTACGGTGGTGAATTTGTCATTTGAACCTTGCCTAAAAATGGCACTATAGGGGTGGCAAGAGCCTTTGCCAGTATCCGGAATCCCAAGGGCGACAGATGCAGGCCATCTCTGGCAAAGCAGTGTGGTCTGTCGATCATGTCATCCCAGGCAGACAGATACTGGATTCCCTTAGACTGACACCAGAAGCTTAGCCATTTGTTAAAGTCAATCATTTTGTCCTTGTACTGTGGTGTCATTCTGGGTGATGGCAGGATGCTACTCAGAGCTAGGGTCATACCGGCCTGGGCTACAAGATCAGAGAGCTCCTCCATGTCTCTTTTCATGTAGTCCAGGGAGGTACATCTCAGGTCATTCACAACAACATGGACAATGACAGAGTCATATTTGTACTTGTTGTGGAGTGACCTGAGTGCATGCGTTATGTGGCGGATCCTGGCACCTGACAGGCAGCTGACAGTAACTTTTTCCTTGTTTAGCCTGGTGAGTGGAACATCAGTGTGCCTGACTATAGAGTCACCTATGGCTAGAGTGATGGGTACGGTATGCCTTATGGGCTGTAGTTAAGTGGCACACTGAGTATGTGGGCTATGTGTCATTTGGGTTGTGTTGGGGGGTGGAGGTTGCTTGCATTTCTGCTTTAGAGGTCTCTGTTGTTTGGGCAGATTAGTACTGAGAGCCTCCACGAATGTCGGTGTGTGTTTTGTGGTTCTGTGTGTGTGTTTTGGTGGTGTAGGTTTTGAGAGACTATGTGATGAGTGTGGTGCGGTTCAAGTATTTACCTTCTCCTCTTGACTGTCTAGGCCAGTCTTTGGTAAAGAGAGCTTTGCTTCTAGTTTGGCTATATAAGTGCATTTCTCACAGGTCGTAGTGTTGGGTGGTAGGAGGAGAGGGTTGTCTGTGTATATGAGGCATTTGCTGCATTGTCCCAAGATGCCCAGATTCATCAGGTAGACAGGAGAAAATACCGGGAGCTGACCTTTAGACATGCCTGAATAGGTGCTTATTTATTAAGTACTAAAAACTGTTTTCCTCTAGACAAGTGAGGAAAGTTGAGTGCTGTAATAATTTGTAACTTATTTAGTGCTTACAATGAGTTCTGAACAAGTGCTGAGATCAAAGAAACAGATGAGTGCTAAAACTAAAAAGCTGGCTAGTTGCAAGGGAAATTTTGAAAAACAGACTTTATGGCGCCAGGAATAGTTTAACCCCAGTTAAGTGGGGGGGGGGGGGGCTTAGGAGCTCACAGACAGTCCTGGACACAGCAAATCCATATCTGACCTGCCACAGGAAAGGGGGGAAGCAAGCTTAGAATTTATTTTTTTAGTAAAGTGGAAATGGAGAAAGCTGGAACAGAAGTTAATTCAATGCTGAGATTCTGAGTGGGTTGGCCTTCACAAATGTTCTCTATTAGATTGAGTGAACTAATGACACTAGACTGGGAGGAGTGTCACAGATCAAATATACAGTATGGGCGGGCAACTGCAAAGCCACCAGTCCTAGCTGTAGCTACAAAATGAAAGTTTTAAACAGATCAAAGAGCAGATTCGAGAATGCTTTTAACAGACATAAATCCACAGAAAAGTTCAGATAGAGCACCCATAAACAGAAAATACAACTCTCAGTATGAAAAAGCAGTTTACAGTTAAGTAATGTTAAAACAGTTTAAAACAGTACATAAATGCAGTGAAACAATAAAAAAAGCTTTATAACAGTGCAAAAATATAGTAGATCAACTGTATAGCACAATTATAAGCATTTCAGAAGTGCAATTCAGTGAAATAAGTGTAAGAAATAACTTAGCCTGCTCTTGGAATCTTAAGGAATTTCCACTTATGCAATGCAATCCAGAGCCTGACAATACAAGCAGAAAATTTATAAGACACTGTTTATATAGCAGTAAGAATGGAAGAGTTGGAAGATCAGGTTACTACTCAGCCCCTGCTATTACCCAACCACTCATACTACAGAAGGTCAGGAGGCCTTGTTACTCTCAATAATAATGAAGACAATCAGCAGAAATTGGCTGCCAGAAACACAAACAAAACTTCCAGCCTACACAACAGACCTCTATCAAGATTATGCCACCTGAGCAGAACACAGAAACCTCACTTTAAAAGCACAGAAAGAACACCCACAAAGAGAAAATCCAAGTCTCAGTATGACAAAGCAGTTTACAATTTAGTAATTTAAATAAAAAAACAATTATAGTAATGCACACTATTACAGTTCCTAGCTGTAGCCACTAAATGAAAGTTTTAAACAGATCAGGGAGCAGACTCGAGAATGCTTTTAACAGACAAAAATGCACAGAAAAGTTCAGATAGAGCACTCGCAAACAGAAAATACAACTCTCAGTATGAAAAAGCAGCTTACAGTTATGTAATGTTAAAACAGTTTAAAACAGTACATAAATGCAGTGAAACAATAAAAAAAGCTTTATAACAGTGCAAAAATATAGGAGATCAACTGTATAGCACAATTATAAGCGTTTCAGAAGGGCAATTCAGTGAAATAAGTGTAAGAAATAGCTTAGCTTGCTCTGGGAATCTTAAGGAATTTCCACTTATGCAATGCAATCCAGAGCCTGACAATACAAGCAGAACATTTATAAGACACAGGGTTTATATAGCAGTACGAATGGAAGAGTTGGAAGATCAGCTTACTACTCAGCCCCTGTTATTACCCAATCACTCGTACTACAGAAGGTCAGGGGGCCTTGTTACTCTTAATAATAATGACGACAATCAGCAGAAAATGGCTGCCAGAAACACAAACAAAACTTCCAGCCTACACAACAGGTCTCTATCAATATTATGCCACCTGAGCAGAACACAGAAACCTCACTTTAAAAGCATAGAAAGAACACCCACAAAGAGAAAATCCAAGTCTCAGTATGAAAAAGCAGTTTACAATTTAGTAATTTAAATAAAAAAACAATTATAGTAATGCACACTATTACAGTTCTTAGCTGTAGCCACTAAATTAAAGTTTTAAACAGATCAAGGAGTAGACTCGAGAATGCATTTAACAGGCAAAAATGCACAGAAAATTCAGATAGAGCACTCACAAACAGAAAATACAACTCTCAGTATGAAAAAGCAGTTTACAGTTAAGTAATGTTAAAACAGTTTAAAACAGTACATAAATGCAGTGAAACAATAAAAAAAACTTTATAACAGTGCAAAAATATAGGAGATCAACTGTATAGCACAATTATAAGCGTTTCAGAAGTGCAATTCAGTGAAATAAGTGTAAGAAATAGCTTAGCTTGCTCTGGGAATCTTAAGGAATTTCCACTTATGCAATGCAATCCAGAGCCTGACAATACAAGCAGAACATTTATGACACACAAGGTTTATATAGCAGTAAGAATGGAAGAGTTGGAAGATCAGATCAGCCCCTGCTATTACCCAATCACTCGTACTACAGAAGGTCAGGAGGCCTTGTTACTCCCAATAATAATGAAGACAATCAGCAGAAAATGGCTGCCAGAAACACAAACAAAACTTCCAACCTACACAACAGGCCTCTATCATGATTATGCCACCTGAGCAGAACACAGAAACCTCACTTTAAAAGCATAGAAAGAACACCCACAAAGAGAAAATCCAAGTCTCAGTATGAAAAAGCAGTTTACAATTTAGAAATTTAAATAAAAAAAACAAGTATAGTAATGCACACTATTACAGTTCTTAGCTGTAGCCACTAAATGAAAGTTTTAAAATGATCAAGGAGCAGACTCAATAATGCTTTTATCAGACAAAAATGCACAGAAAAGTTCAGATAGAGCACTCACAAACAGAAAATACAACTCTCAGTATGAAAAAGCAGTTTACAGTTAAGTAATGTTAAAACAGTTTAAAACAGTACATAAATGCAGTGAAACAATAAATAAAGCTTTATAACAGTGCAAAAATATAGTAGATCAACTGTATAGCACAATTATAAGCATTTCAGAAGTGCAATTCAGTGAAATAAGTGTAAGAAATAATTTAGCCTGCTCTTGGAATATTAAGGAATTTCCACTTATGCAATGCAATCCAGAGCCTGACAATATAAGCAAAACATTTATAAGACATAGGGTTTATATAGCAGTAAGAATGGAAGAGTTGGAAGATCAGATCAGCCCCTGCTATTACCCAATCACTCGTACTACAGAAGGCCAGGAGACCTTGTTACTCTCAATAATAATGAAGACAATCAGCAGAAAATGGCTGCCAGAAACACAAACAAAACTTCCAGCCTACACAACAGGCCTCAATCAAGATTATGCCACCTGAGCAGAACACAGAAACCTCACTTTAGAAGGAACACCCACAAAGAGAAAATCCAAGTCTCACTATGAAAAAGCAGTTTACAATTTAGTAATTTAAATAAAAAAAAACAATTATAGTAATGCACACTATTACAGTTCCTAGCTGTAGCCACTAAATGAAAGTTTTAAGCAGATCAAGGAGCAGACTCGAGAATGCTTTTAACAGACAAAAATGCACAGAAAAGTTCAGATAGAGCAGTCACAAACTGAAAATACAACTCTCAGTATGAAAAAGCAGTTTACAGTTAAGTAATGTCAAAACAGTTTAAAACAGTACATAAATGCAGTGAAACAATAAAAAAAAAGCTTTATAACAATGCAAAAATATAGTAGATCAACTGTATAGCACAATTATAAGTGTTTCAGAAGTGCAATTCAGTGAAATAAGTGTAAGAAATAACTTAGCCTGCTCTTGGAATCTTAAGGAATTTCCACTTATGCAATGCAATCTAGAGCCTGACAAGGGGTGGAGAATTCAGACTCTTGTCTACTGTAACTAAGTACAGGGTTTGAGCCTGAGCAAATTAACTAACTGCCTGCTATCCCTAACTGGGGCATTTTACAAACACAAGCACGCACACACACACACACACACACACACACACACACACACACACACACACACACACACACACACACACACACACACACACAAACACACACACACACACACACACACGTTGATTGACTATCTGTTTTCTATTTTGGTGAAGGAGTGTGAGTGTGTAATATATATTAACCAAAGGTATTCCTTTTCTGTGTGTATAGTTGTGGACTTTCAAAGGTAAATGTAGGGTGGTTATGGCAATGCAAAAACTTTTGCATGTTTCAAAAGCTTGCTGAAGGACTGCGTGCACACATGTTTGTGGGTTAGGGTTTGAGTAAAGTTTAAGAAAGGAGATAGCTTTAGTGTTGTGCAAGTGTTTCCACGTTAGGATTTGCGTTTGGTAATGGGCTAGATTTAGTGTTGTGTGCTTGTTTTTGTGCACCAGAGATTTCTTGTGTAATGGTGGTGTTACGGAAAGGGTTTTTGTATGGTAAGGGGCAGGGTTAGGGTTAGCATGTATTAAATAAGGTGGTGCAAGGCAGCCATGATGTTAAAGTCTAGTCATTATAGCAAAGAAACTGCTCTACTGTATGTCACATTGATCTGTCCCAATACTTTACAACATTCTCTAGCTTTTGTTTCAACCATCTAGATCGTCTTGAGAAACAGAAGTTATTCTTCAGAAGAAAAATGTACAGGTTGGAAAACATGACCTATTCCATAAGAGTAACATTTATTTCTTTATCCAGTAGAATGCATACTACAACAGGGTGGCTTCAAATGTGTCTGCAAGGTAAATGCAGGACTATACCTGCTCAAAATCAGTAGCTGGAGGAGCAAAGGCGCACATAAGTATGGCAATCATGATGAAGATGAACATCAGTAATGGAAAAATGACACACAGATTCATTATAATGTGTCTATACTTCTATGGAATGAACTTCCATGGTAGAATAAAACAAAGTACCTCAACAGTAACCATCAAGAATAATCTTAACAAATATATATATATATATATATATATATATATATATATATATATATATATATATATATAGGATCTAAAAGAGATCTACATGCAGTTGTGGCACCCAAGCTTCAAGACCACTTGGTAACAAGCTATCACACTCTATGTGCCTTTATGTAAAATCAACTTTCTGGACAGAAATGCATGAGATAATGAAAAGATGACCCACTGAAGCATTTAAAAAATGTAAGTTCAACAGCTGTCAGGTGAAACTTCCCATAAATGCAATGATACTGCAAACCATCTAACATGCGCTTTATATTCTTACCACAGTTTGCAGTCAGCTTTAAATCAGTGAAGATATGTCTCCAGTCCACGGAAATGGTTTGTTCTAAAGTTATGGATTAGAAGTGTGGATGACAGATGGTGTATCACCAGCCAAGCAGACAAATGGGGATAAAACAGAAAGATGCACATTCATAACATAACATTTTTTTTAAGGGCTTGAAATGTGGCCACATTCCTGCCAGTCCTATGAAATGGAGGAAACAACAGGAGAAACTGGCTACCTTTTGTATCAGTGAACAGAGACATACAATTGAGAGTGGATTCGTAATCATAGAATTAGAGAATAAATGGATGGTTTTCTTTGCTTCATTGGCTGGCATTTAAATAATATGCATCTGTTAAATGCTCAGCATTTAGACGCTCCATTCATGCTGGAATCAAGATCTATCCAGGGAGTGAGTTTATATTCCTTGGAAGAAGCAGCAGAGCAGGAGGGGGAAGCGTTGTCTTGTATTTAAATTCCATGTATGTAGAACACATAAAGGAAGATGTAAGCAATGACAGGTCTGTGCAACAATGACACACTCCTAGAAGCAAAGGCAATCTTAAAGAAGAACCACATAAAAAAGGTATTTTTTTATTATTATTAATTTTAAATAGTAAATGTTACAGTCTCCGAGTAAGCAGGCCCCCTCCCAGCCAGTGGAGGCACCCTTCCAACCAGTGGGACCTAGGCAACTGCCCTGGTCACCTAGTGCTGGGTCCGACTCTGCCTGTCACTTCACTCATGGAAGCTTATCACATGTACTTTGACCTAAAAACATATAACATTATTATTACATGCAATACTAAGCCATGATTATTACTATAGTTGAACAGTAATTGCCTACATTAACACAGAACAACTAACAGCTTAGCTGTTTCTCATAATTATTACACATGCAGCTGAGCTGTAACAATATGAATACATGTTTGTCACTGACTTTTGTGACACATTGTAATTAAGGTACAGTAACTTAAGAATTCTATATAACTACACTGATGCAATAGCTAAGCATTGTCATTTTCTCATTATAAGCTTTTAGAAAAGTAATATATAACTCTTCCTTTAATGGTTTACATCTATTTTCAAGTAACTGTAATAGCACATTCTAGTGAACCATTAGTGAGTTGAGAAAACTGCAAATGTTCCTCTACCTATATTAATAAAATACTGCAATACTGCATTCCAATACATTGCAAAGCAAGTCAAGAGAAAATAAAACTCATTCAAAGAAGGGATGCAGGAAGCTGCTGAAGGCTGGTAGGGGCAAAAGGGGCACTTAGTGAACTAAAAGAACAGTATTTTACCTATCTACTTCTATAACAGAAGCATATCTGTGATGCAAGATAAAGGCAAATATGAGTTACCTTTGGAATGACTGCACAGAAATTTCTTAGAAAATTATAAATAAAGTTAGTGTTGCACCTGCATGGTATATGATCCAGTAGCCATATACTCAACAGTTAGAGGGGAAGAAAAGTGTATTAGTGCAATAACATACTTACCGTTGCCACACAGACTGCGACCACCACAGAAGTGGCGGGAAGCTGTTAAAAACGTAGTTCAAATTGTTAAACACTTCAGTTAGACTTAAAAAAAGTCTGACTGAAGTGTTTAACAAATTCCCACTACTTGTTTGTGGTGACTGCTAATTGCTAGTAATCCCTTAGTGTGTGACTACAGTTTAAAAACAGTAAGAAATACTTAATAAAAGCTTGTTAAAAACCTTTCTGATGTGAGAATGGTGGGTAAAAAGCACACCTTTTCCCCAAATTCAGAGCATAATCACAGTGATCATTACCTGCAGTTCTGGCACACTTGTTTTTGAGTGAGACATAAAATACATCACAGAATATTAAGATTCTGGTAGGGTCCAAAACTCAGGTTGTAGAAGTGGATTTTAACACAGGTTTAGTGAGTGCTTCTGTCTTAGACCCAACTGTTCTACAATGGGCCCTGCTTAGAGGTGTGTACAGAAGGTTGCTACAGCTTATTTGTTGGATGGTGAAGGCTGTGAACTGTGATATTATTATTTATTAAATTCTTCTCACAGTCAGACCTCAGAGGTGTGCACAGAAGGTCACTATAACTTGTTTGGGACCGGGGAATGAATAATCATTATTTCTGTAATTTTCTTCACAATTAAATCTCAGAGGTATGCTTAGAAGCTTGGTATAGCTTGTATGGGGTTGTATTAGTGGGGTTGTTATTTCTTTAACTTTTCACACAATCAAACCTCAGAGGTATGCACACAAGATCACTATAGCTTCTGTAGAGGCAGTGTACTGTCTAGGAAAAACAAGCTGGAATATGTGACTGTGATCATTTTTTTTTCACTTTTCTCACAGTCAAGTATCAAAAGAGACTGCAGGCAGCTGCCTGTGGAGGAGGAGGTAGGGTAATGAGGCATATTGTGAATATAGATGTGAGATCAGCCATTTATAGTATGTTACTGTATTCTGGTTGACAAATGGATACAAAGTTGATAGCTGTCTTTTGGGGTGGAGATAAAGAGACAGACTGTATGTTGTGGGACACCATCAACTTGGAATATATGACTGAGGCCATTTATTCATTCATTCACTTCCATTCCAATTTAACATCAGAGGGATACGCAGAAGGTAACTATCTGTAATTTATTTTTGATGGGGAGACAAGAGCCTTTTCTAAGATATGATTCATGCAGCTTTGCAAGCATTTATTGTCTCAGTTTAAAGGGAACTACTTTGTTGTCAGCTTTGATCATTAAACCATATGTACAACTTATTTCCATTCTTAAAAGAAAGAATAGGACTAAATTTCTTTACTCAGCATTTTATCACTTACAAATAAACCTCCCTTATAATAGAATGCAGTACTTACACAATATAATTCAACCCTTTTCTCACGGTAATGCAATGCAATCCATCAAGAAATGGTGATTACAAGCAGGATCAGTAATACAAAATCAGAAAAATAAACAACTTATAATACATGGTTATATTTCCCTGCCATCAGGTATCAAATGTGCAAAAAAA
Organism: Protopterus annectens; assembly: GCF_019279795.1. Lineage (NCBI taxonomy): Eukaryota > Metazoa > Chordata > Ceratodontiformes > Protopteridae > Protopterus > Protopterus annectens. The sequence goes on along the minus strand of NC_056727.1, from coordinate 1,041,443,562 downwards.
AAAGAATGGCAAAAGTGCTATTCTACTATTACACTTAAATAGCTTGGAAAGAAAACATTGCATTTTACGATTTCAAAATCAATAAAAGTATTCAAGTGCCTTAGCATCAGTGAAGTGAAAACATTCAGATTGCTATTATTATTATCTTTTTATTGTTTTTGTCATCGCCGTCCTCCCAATAATTACACTATCATACCTGATTATATTTTTTGACATTAGCAGTGTTACCACTAATTGCAAATAAATTTACTTTTTACTATTCAGGTATAATTTTTATTCAACCATCTGTCACCAAGCATACACATTGGTTTATGCTAATAAAACAGTTTAACATGCCAAATTATCTCTGGTCTATTTACCAACAACTGCAAAACACTTATTTTCTTTGCAGCCAATGGCAGGAAGCCCTCAGCTATATTTCTTCTAACCTACATTCAGCACAATTTTGCATTATTTCTATTAAACCTAAAGGTATTAATCTTAGGTGGGTGCCATCACAATGGTTCATCGTTGAGACTAACTATACTAGCTCTTTGCTGACATGCCATTGCTGGACACCTCTCCCCAGATTCAGTCTAATACACCATTGTAACGATCTGTACACCTTATTTGTGGGTACGTCATTACATCTGCAATTTAACCACATCACTGTTTTATCCACTCAGAGTAAACAATTTTTTGTTAACCATAGACATCATTAGCTAGGTCAATCCACAAGGGGTCTCACAGGTTTTGTGTAGCATCTGTTCATTGGGGAGAGAGAACATCCCCCTCACCCTGCATCACCAAACAAGGAAAATTAACTCATGGCCTGTTCCAGATTATGAGGTGAAATAACTTACTCTTCTCCCATACCTTCATACCTACATTGATACTTATACCTGAAGTGCTCAGTGAGAGAGTGAGTCTGTCTGTTACTTTACTGAAACAGTGTGTAAAAGTGCTTAGCTATATCCTACACATGTTTATATTGGTAACATCTCTTAAACATCCTTTTCTGTGCAGGAGTATGTCTAAGCACTTTCTTCCTTTCAAGCTCTAGCATCTTATAATCTGACTCATAGCCAGCCTTAGGCATAGGCCAACTAGGTGGCTGCCTAGGGTGCCCATGTAACAGGGGAGCTTATCCCATAATCTGAATGGTGCAGATAGACCAGAATGGAGGCACTGGGTGGTGTGGGGGAGGGCGCTGTGCAACCCTTTTGCCTAGGGCACCAGTTGACCAAAGACTGGCCCTGATCTGACTCTGTTCTGCCTATGATTTATATTCATCAAAACTCTAAGAAAGACACAGCAAAACTATGGTCTCCACTGAATAATATCTTAAACATCCAGTAGTGAAGTCCCATGGGATATATGCAAATGTCACTTAAGGACATATCTGTCTTTTAGTTAAATGGCTCTGAATACCCATGACTTTTCACTTTTTTTAAGTGTTTACTGATGCTTTTAATGCAATAAATCCAAACCCCAGTAGGCGTAAACATGCCAGGTTTCACTCTTTTTCTGAGCTCATCAGTAACTAAAAGTGGATTGCATAGTTAGACTTTAGAAATGCACAGAATAAGGTTGAGTCTGATCTTCATAAACATTAAGGTGCCTATAAAATATCCCAAATAACATCCAAACTAAATGCCTAGAAAGACCCTGCTAATTTAGAGTCTTCACTGTGTAATACCATAAACCTCCTGTAGTAGATGCTCATGGCATGTCTACAGTCAGTGAGGTTTGGCTTTATTAGCTAAAATGCACCAGTAAAGACAGCATTAAAGGAGAAATGTCTCGGGCATTCAAAAGCCTTGTAGAAGAATTAAAATTGAAAGGAGAAAAGTCATGGGGATTCAGAAGCCTTGTAGCTGAAACACTCATATGCTCTTAAGAGAATATTTGCATATATCCCACAGGCCTCAAATACAGGAGGTTTAAGGCATTACCCAGTGAAGAATCTAGCTCAGCTGGGTCTTTCTTAGAGTTTCTACTGAGTGGTTTGCCCTGTGACCTTTTCACCCTTTGGTTTGAGTGTTATATGGGATAATTTGCATATACTCTAATGTTTACAGATATCAGCCTTGGCCTTAACATCTGTTTCCAGTGTATAGCTAAACAATACACTTATGCTGTATTGATGAGCTGAGAAAAAGGGTTAAACATGATATCACTACAACTTGTTGGGTTTAGTAATACAGGCCTGTGTGCACAAGTAAATGTTTAAAAAGTAAAAATTCATGGGCATGGAGAAGGCTTGTAGCTGAAACATTGGTGTGTCCTTAATGGAATATTTACATATATCCCATAAACCTCCACTAGTGGACGTTTAATTTATTATACAGTGAAGACTCTAGTTTAACTGGGTCTTACTTAATAGTCTGCAGGACCTTCTACCCTTTGGTTTGTATGCTTTATATCAGAGTAGACAAGTTGAAGCAAGGCAAAGTAATCTGTTACCAAACTGCCTCTGAGTAACCTTGTTCTAATTCATATTAACTGCAAAATTTAACACTAGCAATTCACATATTAGATTTTTGCTACAGCCTACAAGCATAATAAAGCTGACAGAAAAGTATTCACTGCCTTTTAAGCTAATGATCTATTCTTCACTAGAAAAGAAAAATCAGTATCTCAAAATGTACTGCTGTCTCATAACCTCCTTTCATTCTTGTCTCCTGTATATGTAAGCTATTCAAGTACTTACTTTGAGACTGCATTAGTTATTTCATACAAACTGTAAAATTTAAAAAAATGCTACAAAGCACATGACAGTAAAGAATTGTACCATGTCATTTTAAAAATATTTTCTAATAATTGCACATGGTCTACATTGTGAAGTAAAAAAAATAAAATAAAACTCAAACTGCAATACACTTTTATTGCTTTATGCCACTGACAGCTGCAAAAGCATAAGTAAAGAGGCATTTTAACATCTCTATGCAAAAAAAGTCAATTTTCTTTCTGCCACTGCCTTTTTTTCATCAATATTACAACAGCATGCACTCATAAGATGCATTGCCTAATACTCATTTCACCACTTTGAACCTTTATGGAAGCTTAGCTTTCTTCCAAAGAACTTTATCTAATTGCTTCCTGCACAAGAATATTTGGCTAAAAAGCTGAACTGCTGTGCAGCTTACAAGACCTGCTCACATGAACAGAACACTTCCCTGTAGTGCTATGAGTATGTTCATCACTGTTTTTAAATAGTTATTTTTACTAAAGTAGTACAAGATACATACCTAAACTTGTAACATTTATGTACCTTAGTTTGTGATATACATTGGTATCACACTGAATGTTTAGGTGTCCGTCCACATATCCTCAACCCCTTTCTTCCATTTGCACATGGTGTTTGGGTGTAACTTCAACAGCAACAATCATCTTGAGCCAAGGATTACACAGCCTGGTGGCTAGCCCTGCCACAGTAGTTTATCTGTATCACTCACTCATACCTATAGTCAATTTAGAGTTTAGGTGTCCATCCACACATCCTCAACCTCTTTTTCCCATTTGCACATGGGTTCGGGGTGTCAGTCCAACAGTGACTGTCATCTCAAGGCAAGGTTTACATGGCTGGGTGGCTAACCCTGCCACAGTAGTTTATTTATACCACTCACTCATACCTACAGCCAATTAGAGTGTCCAATCCTCTTACTGGATGTCTTTGGAATGTGAGAGGAAACCAGAGCACCCGGAGGAAACCTGTGTGTCCACAGGGAAAACATAGGGAGGACATGCAGACTCCACACAGTTGGCATCCCTAAAATTAAAAATAAATATGAAAGCAGAGAACCTCTTGCTGTGAGGTCACAGCACTAACCGCTGCACCACCACAGCTATCTGTTTAGGTGTCCATAACAAAATTTAAAAAGGTTTATTTTTTTCAAGTGTCTTCAGCACCATTTATTTCACAGTGTAGTTTTGTCTATGTAAATAGGATCCGAGTCCTTTACTAACACTTAAATGCAGTAGCTGAACTACAGTTGTGGAATCTGTGTAAATAAAGCTATTCCTTTTTTTATAAAGTAGATCTTTATGCATGATGCAAAGAATGACAAATCAGGCAGTATAGACACTCTTCCTAGACTGTTGATTTAAAAGTGCAATCTTTTTTGTGTATATGTGCATTCATGTTTTAAAGGAAAACTGCCAGTGAATTGAGGCATACTTTTTATATAAGAACAAATTGGAACGTGATGCTTTGCTTTTCCCCAACTCTGCTAATCTTGTTTCTCTAGTCCAATACCCTTTTGTCAGTGGTACAGTTTGTAAGAAGCCAAGATAGAGGGTATGTTTGTTATGTGGTTTTGTATGCATGTACATCAGTGATATAAATAGCTCAGTTATACGGTTATCTATGAACTTTTACAATACAATTTTTTTAGCAAGTGTTTTTTTTTGACAGTCTGTAAGGTTTGCAGAGGAGCAAGAAATGCCTTGCCTGATATTGCATCTGGTGATGAAAAACTAGGCTGAGGGGTGGTGGGTCTTGGAAGGAAATACTGGATACAGTGGTACATATCACAATTGCCCATTTTGCTCATTTTAAGTGTTATCTTTATTTCCAAAAGTAAATGCACTGGTATTAATGAAGACACGAGCCATGCATATTTGCTCTAATTTCAGAATTAGCATATGACTGTTAAGAGTATAGATATGAAATAGTTAGGGGTCCTTTTTTAATAGTAAAGTTTTTGCTAAGGATGGTAAAGCAAGGGTCTACCAAAGAGCATCCTCTTGTAGTCCTAGTTTGAGTCTTCCTAGTTACACTAGTTTATAGGGTCATAGGAGGTTACTAGGCTAATGGCCCTATGGCCCTTACAAGCCTAGCCAAGTACAACCCTTATTCCCTTAAGAGTCTAAAGATATGGTCTATGTTATAAGCAGATCTAAATCGGCACCAACTGCTCCTATCCAAGAGGGACACAGGTGAAACCCTTGGGGTGAATTTGCAATTTACCATCCAATTGTCCAAGTTATGCTTAAAAAGGGTTAACAAGGGGCTCTGTTTAACCTCTACTGGAAGTTTATTCCAGAAGATAGACAAAATCTGCGAGACATATCTGCTTCTCCAGCAAGACACATCACATGCTAGGTTAAGGTCCCTAGAGCAAGTGAATCATGCACCATTTAACTTACAAATGTGCACATTTCCATTAAGGCAGAATCAGAGGTTGCTCTGTATGCACAGTACAGGTTGCCTGTGAATAATCTATATAATGCAGAGTATAGTGACAGTGATTTCAGTCTGTCCATGTAAGACATGTGTTGACGATCCTGAATTTTCTTTGTGAGGAGCCTATGAGGTCTCTTCAGTTACTGCAGGTGCCTGTTTAGGTGCATACCAAAGGGAGCATTGTACTCTATTATCGGTCTGATGAGGGAAGAGTATGGGGGGGGGGGTAACCTCTTTTCTTCTGGAAGCTATGTCCTTGCATATGATGTAAACAATGTAGAAGGCCTTCCTTACCACCATGGAGACATGGTGATCAAAAGTAAGGTTGCTGTCAACCTGTGTGCTCAAATATCTTACCACTGATTTAGAGCTTAGGGTGTTGTTATTAATATATCACCTTTGCTGAAGTGGATCATTGACAAAGAGAAGATGAGAGGTCTTTACATTGTAGAATTTGACTCCTAGAAAACAACAGGGTGCAAAGATCTCTCATCTTCTCCTTGTCGCTGATTGAAAACTGTATAGCTCATCAGATGAGCAATTGAAAGCACAACTGTAAGTTGTCAAAACTTTTTCAGATGATATAAGAATGTCATTTGGTCTTGATAAATGTGCAAAAGCAACCTTTAAAGCAGAAACGCTGCCGCACCAAAAAAAACATCAGTTTGGGACAGGAATGTGATATAAAAGAACTTGAGCAAGAGGGAGTATATAAATATTTGGGAATTGATGAAGGATCAACAAGAAAATATGAACCAATTTGAATAAAACTTAGTAAGGAATATTTTAAAAGACTTAAATTAATCCTAAAAACAGTGTTCACATCTAGAAACAAAATTCAAGCTACAAACCAGTTTGCTCTTCCTCTCCTGACTTACAGTTTTGGAGTGATTGATTGGTCCCAAAATGTTTTGGACAGCTTAGACAAGAAAACAAGAAAGATGCTTCATGCTCACCAAATTATTTTTTTTAAAATCAGTGCATACCAAGATTATATATTCCCTGTTCTGAAGGCAGTATAGGCCTCCTTGAAATTGATTACATGTATAGATCTGTAATTGTGGGATTACACACATATCTGTTAACCTCTCAAGACCCAAACGTAGTGAAAGTTTGAAACATGAAGAGAATAAATCTGAAATTACTTCCTTGCTTAGTCTAGCAGAAGCATATCAGCAGCAAGCAGGAATGGAAATCAAACTAAAAGTAGATAAAAAACAGGCAGCAACTGAATGTGCCAAAAACAAAAGAAAGAATATAAGGTGAAGATGAAGGATCAGATGAGAAGGCATGAAATGTGAAAAATGCATAAATATAGTTGCAAATATAGAACACTTCTAGAAGAACCTCATGTTGATCTGAATCAAATGCAAGAATGGTTAAGAAGAGGTGAATTCAAAGCAAGAGATGAAAGGTTAATATTGGTGGCCCAAGAGACTGGTGTACTTACATGTTGGTTTACAAAGTCCATTGAACATGTGGAGAAACAGACAAATGCAGGTTTTGTAAAACAGAATTGGAAACAGTCACACATGTTTTTGCTGGGTGTGACATACTAATGGCAGGACTGTATATTGAAAGGCATAATAATGTGGCAAGACTGTTGCACTGGGGACTGTACAAATATTATGGTATTGAAGTGGCTGAAAAACATTGGAAACATGAACCAGAAAGCATCACAGAAAATGATGAAGTCTACAACACCCATTATCAGTAGTTCAAAAGATAGATGCAAGAAAACTGGATATAGTGGTCCATGAAAAGAAGACAAAAGTAGCATTAATCATTGAAATCACCACACCCAGTGACTACAGTGACTTGTGTACAGAGAGGCACAAAGTCATAAAATATCATGATTTTCAGGCAGAAATGAGAGCAATGTGGAAGAAAGATACCCAAATGGTTCCAATAGTAGTAGGAGCAACGGGTCTTATAAAAAAATCTACAAGTGTATTTAGATAAGTTACCAATGCATGTAACTCCATAAGAATTGCAGAAGGAGCAATTACTAGGCACAATGCGGGTTCTGCCTAGAGCACTTCTGGCTGACATCAAAAATTGAAACAATGCTAATTTCATAAACTTTTATCATACTTTGACTTAGGAATGGGGTCCATTCCCATCATGGTATTAGAAACGCAAAAAATTAGGAAAATTTATAAAAAAACAACAATGCATATTTTTGCATTGAATTTAAGACCATGACTTTGGCACCAGTCATCGATTTGCATAAGTCCTTCTTGCAGAATGTTGACATCATTTTTGGACTCAGTGACTGCTCCCAGTTTGCAGTCATCAGCAAACTTTGTCAGCCACAGACCTTTTTTTTCCCTGTACTTCTGAGAAGTAGATTCCAAACAACAGGGACCCCAGCACCGATCCCTGTGGAACACCACTGATAAGGGGTCTGCTGGTGGAATACCCTGTTATGACTGCATGTGTTCTGTTGGTAAGCCAGCTTGCAACCCACCTGACAGTATATGGTTTGTCCCCCTGCTGGGTGAGTTTTTCAATGATGCCTGTGTGAGGGATTGTGTCAAAGGCCTTGGCCAAGTGTAGGTAGGTCTTATGCACAAGTTTGCCATCATCCAGGGCTTTGGTGAACGTCTTGAAGAGGTCCAGGTTCAACAGGCAGGATCTCCCTTTAACAAAACCAAAATGGGTTGGGTCAGGTATTTGAACGTCTACTATAGCCTTGTTGCTAAAGTCCATGATGATTCTCTCCATGGCCTTGCAGATAAGGCTGGTTAAGCCAATGAGTCTATAGTTCACAGGGTCGGTGGATGCACCCCCCCGCCTTTGTGCAAGGGGATGACAGTAGCTATTATCCATTCAGTAAGGACAAAATCAGTGCTTAGGCTGTGGTTGAAAAGAGTACCCAATGGTGTTGCTAACTCTTGTTTTAAACCATTAGGAACACAGCCTGGGATGTTATCAGGTCTCATAGACACTGTGCTTTTGGCCTTAGAGAGAGCAGTTAAGACCTGCTCTTTAGAGATACTAGGTGGAGAATGGGTGGTAGGAATGCTTTGGGGTATATGTGGCAGGGATGGGGGGGGGTTCACTGAACCTATCGACTAGCAGGTTGGCTATTTCCATTAGTTCAGTATATGTGGTACCATTCACTACCAGTTCAATGCAAATCTGGGCTTTTCTTTTATGGTTTTAGATGTAGCTAAAGAATGCCTTATGGTTATCCTTAGCTAGGGATGCTAATCTAGATTCATAGTTAGCATTAGAGGACTTTACAAGATGTCTCATTTGCTTGTTCAAGCTGAGAAGGGTGTGCTTCTAATTCTGAGAGCTTTCCTTCTTGCTCTTAGACAGCAAATTATTCCTCTTATTATATAATCTATTTATGGTGCATGTCCACTAGGCAGGCTTGTATTTTCTTGAGGGTCTTGCTTTAGTCCTATCAGGAATGGTTGAGTCAATACAACTGTATAGATGTTTATACAATGCATTGGTTGATAGCCCTGAGTAGGTGTCCTTGCCATCAGTAGAGACAAGTGCTTTGAAGCTATTAATGCCTTCTCGTAAGAAGCTGTAGTTGGCTTTGGAGCCTAATTTCTCCTGAGTGGGGGTCTGATGCTATTGTTACTTTGAAAGAGACTGATTTATGATCAGACTTCACCAGGGGGTGACAAACACTTGTGGAGGTGCACTGTTCTACCATGTTGGTGAGTACCAAGACTAGAATGTTTGAGCCCCTTGTGAGGGTGCCAACTATCTGCTCCAATGCATTTGAGTTAAAGAAGTCCAAGAACCTTTGGGCAAGTGTGTTTGTACATGTATAATTTAGCCAATCTATGGACGGGTAGTTAAAGTCACCCATAACAAAGGTGTTTGGTTGTATTTTGAGTGAATCAGGTAGATCCAAGTAGGCAGTGTGGATAGCATGGTTCATGGAGGGGGATCTATAGTTGGCGATAACTTGGAAAGGGGTCTTTCCAATAGTTATTTGCACATGAGTAATTCTAGGGAATCATTCTGTTTAACCAATTTGGTGGTGCATTTATCTTTGATGAATACTGATACTCCACCTCCTTTAGTTTTCACACATTCATTTTGTGGTCTGAACATGTGGAAGGCATTATATCCCAGTATGGCTGGGGTGCTGTCCATGGCCTTAAACCAGGTCTCTGTGATTGCTCAGATTTCTGCATCTTCCAAAGGGAAGAGTGCTTCCAGTGAGTCCAGTTTCAGATTTAGACTCCTAGTGTTTAGCAGCATAACCTAAAGGTTGTTTTTTTGAGGATATTTTTATGTGGAGAATTTTGTTTTTGTGACATTGCCTAAAAAAGGATCATGGTCTATCAACCATATCATCCTAGGCTGACAGGTACTGAATCCCCTTAGAATGACACCAGAAACTAAGCCAGTTGTTGAAGTCAGTCATTTTTTGTTGAAGTCAGTCACTGCTTGTAGGTTGAGTGAGTAAATCATTTAATTCAGGTAGTGCTTCCACTTCTTCTTTGTGTAAAGTTACTGTACAGTTTCCTTAAGTAGTAAAACACCTCACCATTTCAATTGCCTGTCTTATCCTGACAAAGCCTCATTAGAGTATTTTTCTTTAACTAAAACCACAGCACATTGTTCCTGTTACTCATGAGGTTTTGTCACTATCTAGCAATCTTTTAGTCAAGTATCTATATGACATTAATGTACAAAATGCTGGGTATAGTGACAGTAGCATCATGTGTATGTGTGTGTGTGTGTGTGTGTGTGTGTGTGTGTGTGTGTGTGTGTGTGTGTGTGTGTGTGTGTGTGATTTAATTTGAAGTGGACATCTGAGGTATAGAGATTTAGTAAAGTGGCTGTATCTGATGGGCACATCTATGTCAGGTGGAGAATACAATAATGGGTTTCACTTTATGCGTTTGGCAGCAACAGTCTGAGGTTAGCAGGGTCATTGTTTATGCACTTATTCATTTGACCACAATTGCATGCCTGAGATGTACAAAATTAATAAAGTGGCTGTAATTGGTGATTACAGAGGTAGTCAGTAGGTGAAATTGACTATGTAACTAACCTAGCTGTCATTTGATGACAATAAAACAGTCATTTGTCTGGCTTGTCAGGTTAGTGTTTATATGAGTAAAACATCCTGAAATGCATTACTGTGACTATTACTTTTATATGAGAACAATCCGACATCTGAAATGCGTACACTCAGTAAAGTAGCTGCAATGAATGGGTACTAAGGCAGTCTGTAGATGAAAGTGAGTGACCCCTGCTATTATTTAATCACAGTAAAACCATGATTGACCTGCCCTACATTCATAGTTTCACAGATTCATAGATATTCCAAGGTCTCTGAGTTTATTGACCCTTCTTGCCAAGTCTGTCCTCTCCATCAGGCAGTACTTCCTTTCTCAGGGAAGGCTATACCAGTCAATCATGAAATAAATTTGTGGACAATCATCTGGTCATCTAGTTTATGTCTAAAAGAATCAAATGAGCTGCACTGCTTAATCTGCAGTGGAAGTTTATTCCAAGGATGTGGGATGCATGGATTATAAAACTAACCCTTCACTGTGTTTTATTTATCTGTTAGTGAAGATTTATTTTCCTGGTTTTAGTACTGGCAGAGATATGGGACTTTTTAAGAAACAGGAGGTCCAGGACAATTGGGTCTGTAATGGTACTGTAAGCAAAACAGAGATTTTTCTCTCAAAAGTCTATAAGACACTTAATAAAGTAGCAGAGCATCTCGCCTCTCTTGGTAACTCAGTGGTATTAGGCCTGTCATCTTTTTGGTTAGTAACCTTTGGGGTCTTTTTCATTGTTTGATATATTTACTGAGATACATCTCAAAAGAGATGTTTTACAAAATAATTATCCTAATAAATGCTGAGGATAAGGGAATGATTATCCCTTTAGATCTTGATGATATTCCTTTGGCAATTTTCTGGACTATATAAAAGTATTTTCTGATAATTGCTGTTACATGATGGTCAAAATAGAGGGAGCTATAAACCAAAGTGCCTAGGTCCAAAACTATGTTTTTGTTTTATAAGGGTGTGATGTATAACGATTAGATGAGAAGATGTATCGTCTACGGAATGTGATAATACTACAGTTTTTAGCATTTAGTTTGAGGAATTTTTTAGTAAATGAGCCTTTATCAGGGTGAGTTCATTCTGAAGAGTTTAGCTGCTATAGCATAACTTAATAACAGCCCCCAGTTTGCAATAGTCTGCAAATTTAGTTAGCCAGATGTCAATGCTCTCTCTCTGCTTGTAGAACTGGAAAGTAAATACAAAAAGGACCTCTAAGGAGTACTACTTGTTACTTTCCTACTTTCTGATGAAGTACCTGCAGCTCACACTGCATGAATTCTGACTTTCAGCCAGTTTGCTATCCATGTTACCACATATAAGTCAATTTTAAAGCATTTAATTATTGAACACTCAAGTAACCCGCACTTGCAAATTCAACCTGGTTTGTGACATCAATAGGACTCGTTGGCAGGACAGATTTGTGTCCCAAAGACTACCCCATCTATGGAGTAACTCCCTCTCCATGTCAAGCAGCATACCTCATTATCCATTTTCAAGTGCAACCTGGATAACTGGATGGGAAACAGAAAATACACCCCTGGGGCTCCACCGGTGTCCCTACTGGACAGGAACTTTGGGTGCTGACTTGTCTAAACATATGCTAAACTCTTGGCTAAGCTTATAAGGGCCTCAGGTCCAATAGGCTAGCAACTTCCTATGATTCTATGATCTTACGAATGATGCCAGCATGGGTCAAGTACACCAGATACATTGCATGTCCACCACCTACAGCCTCCATAACCTTTTCAAAAATAAATTTAGCAGCTTAAATAGGCAAGATACACCCTTCATAAAACCACACTGTTGGCAGTGGTCAACAATATTCACCTGAGGCTTCTAAGGCTTACAGGTCTATAATTAATGGGGCCAGTTTTAAGGCTACCCTTATGGAGGGTCATCAGCATTGCTTTGTGTGACTCAGTAATTTAAGGAGTTTCTTTCTTGTGTTGTGCAGCTTAAGTACGTTGGTGGACTTCTTGAATTTCCAGTGCTAGTTGGATTTGGTAGAAACTGCTAGCTGTATGCATTTTTTTAAATGGGGTGTAGATTTCCTTAATTAATCTTTTTATTGTATTAAGATCTGAAGAGTTGTAGTCATAAATAAATTATGATATTTCTTCACATAGCAAGTTGAAGATGGCATGTTTATAGACCTTGACATTATTGTTCCTATTGTGCAAGAAGCCCAGAATTTCCATAGGATCATAGGAGGTTACTAGGCTAATGACCCTAGGACCCTTACAAGCCTACCCAAGTTTTACCACTATTTCCATGATCAGCACCTATCATCCTTGTCCAAGAGGGATATAGGTGGAACCCCTGTGGTGAGTTTATGGTTACCTATCCAATCATCCAGATTGTGTTCGAAGAGGGCCAATGAGGTGCACTGCTTGACATGAAGTGGGAGTCTGTTCCAAAGGTGTGGTAACCTCTGGGAGACAAATCTGTCCCTCCAGCAGGTTCTATTAATATCACATACTAGTTTAAGGACATCAGAGTGAGTAACCCTTGTAGCATTTGACTTACAGATATGCAGCATTTCCAATAAAGTATGGTCAAAGATTGCCTTATATATAAGGCAGAGATCACCTCTGAGTAGTCAGATTATAACAAAATAAAGTGGCAGTGGTTTCAGATGATCCTCATAGGAAGGATGCTGAAGACCTTGAATTTTCCTTGTGAAGAGCCTTTGTGGTCTCTCCAATTGCTGCAGGCCCTTGGAAAGTTACATGCCAAAAGGGGTATTGTACTCAGTTATTGGACTAATGATGAAAGAGTACAGGGAGGTTATAACTTCTTTTTTTTGGAAGCAATGCCCTTACTTATCAGAGGAGCAACATAGAAAGCCCTTCTTAGCACTGTGGAGACATGGTGATCAAAGGTAAGGTTGCTATCAACCTGTGTCCCCAGGTCTCTTACCACTCAGTGCATACTTAGGGTGCTGTTATTGATGTGGTAGTTAGCAGGAACATCACTCTTACAAAAAGGGATGACAATACATTTTTTTGTATTGAGTTTAAGGCCATGACTTTGGTACTAGCCATTTGTTTGTGCAAGACCCTCTTTTAGGATGTCAGCATTGTTATGAGATTCTATGACCGCTCCCAATTTGCAGTCATCAGCAAACTTTGTCACCCACAGACCTTTAGTTTTAGCTTGTACTTCTGAGAAATAGATTAAAAGCAGTAGAGCTCCCCTGACTGATCCCTGTGGAACACCACCAGTTACAGATCTGCCGTTGGAGGTGGATTCCGCTATTTTGACTATATGGATGTTATTAATGAGAGAGTTAGCGAACCATCTAATGATATACGGGTTGATACCTAGCTGGGTGAGTTTGTCAATTATGTCTTAGTGGGGATAGTGTCAAAAGCCTTGGCTAAGTCTAGGTAGGCTGTATGCACAGATTTCCCCCTCATCAAGGGCTTTGGTGACTGTCTCGAAGAAATCCACCTGGTTTAATAGGCATGATCTCCCACCGATAAATCCAAATTGAGTATGGTCAAGTGTTTAGAGGTTACCAGTATCTTTGTTGACAAGGTCCATGATGATTCTCTCCATGGCCTTGCAGATAAGGCTAGTCAGGCTAATAGGTCTATAGTTCCTGGGATCAGTGGAAGCACCACCTTTGTGCAAGTGGATAACGGTGGCCTTTTTCAATTCAGCTGAGATGAAGCCAGTACTTAGAGTATGTCAGAAAAGAGTACCCAATGGTGTTGCTACTTCTTGTTTCAGCCCATGTAGGATGCAGCCTGAGATGTTATTAGGTTCCATTGATGCTGTGTTTTTGATCTTAGACAGGGCATTCATATGACAGGTGGTAGGGATGTCTTTGGGTAAGTGTGGCAGGGACAGGGGAGTGAGGTCTTCACAGAAATGTCAGCTAACAGGTTATTAATATCCATGGGCTCGGTATGTGTGGTATCATTAACTACCATTGCAGCACAAATCTGGGCCTTTCCTTTTAGGTTATGGATGTAACTAAATAATGCCTTATGGTTATCCTTAGTTGAGGAAGTTAATTTGGGTTCATAGTTAGCTTTGGAGGACTTCACAAGAATTCTTATTTGGTTGTTTAAGCTGAAGACAGAGTGTTTTCAATTTAGGGCTCACTCCCTCTTACTCTTAGACAGCAATTTCTTTCTCTTATTATAAAGCCTGTTAATGGCAGTTGTCCACTAGACAGGTTTGCTCTTTCTTGAGGAGCTTGTTTTGGTTCTATGAGGTACACCTGAGTCAGTGCAGTTATTCAGGTGTTTGTGTAAAGCATTTGTATAGAACATGGCATAGTTGCCAGTTCCATCTGGGGGAGGAGGTATAGTAAAGCTATTTATATCATCCCGTAAGAGGTTATAATCTGCTTTGGGGAAGTTTTTTAGTATAGTTTGTGCTGGGGGGAGTCAGGTGTGATAGTAACTTCAAATAAGACTGATTTATGCTCAGATCTCACCAGGGAAGACCTCACAATGGGGGTGATACAGTCATCACCCATATTGGTAAGCACCAGATCCAGGATGTTGACACCCCTTGTGATGGTCCTGGGTATTGGAGTTAATGAAGCTGAGGAACCTTTGGGAAAATGTGTTTGCACATGAGTAATATTCCCAGTCATTGGATGGGTAGTTAAAGTTAACCAAAACAATGGTGCTCGGATGTATCTTGATAGACTCAAGTAGATCCAAATAGGCAGAGTGTGTGTCCTGATTCATGGAGGGCATCCTGTAGCTGGCAATGATTTTAAGAGGTGTCCTACCAACAGTTAATTGGACCTGAAGTATCTCCAGGGAATCATGATGTCTAACCAATCTGAACAATATTGATACACCTCCTCCTTTAGTTTTCACACCATCAGTTTGTGGTCTGAACATGTGGAAGGAAGTATAGCCCAATATGGCTGGGGTGCTCTCCCCAACCTTGAACCAGGACTCTGTGACTGCACAAATATCTATGTCTTCCAAGGTGAGGACTGCTTCCAGTGAATGCAGTTTCATGTTAAGACTCCTAGAATTTAGCACCAAAACCTTGAGGTTGTTCTTAGATGGAGTTCCTACATCAGGAATTTTGTCCTTGAGACACTGCCTAAAAAAGACACTATGGGCTGGCAATAGCCTTGGCCAGTAGCCGAAATCCCAGGGTTGACAGATGAAGACCATCTCTGGCAAAGCTCTGAGCACTGTCGATCATGGCATCCCAGGCTGACAGATACTGTATCCCCTTGGAATGACACCAGGAACTAAGGCAATTATTGAAGTCAATCGTATTCTGATTGTATTGAGGCATCATCCTAGGTGAAGGTAAAAGCTTAAGGCTTGGGACATACCAGCTTGAGACGCATAGTCCGAGAGCTCAATCATGTCTGTCTTCATATAGTCCAGAGATGTACATCTTAAGTCATTCACACCAACATGGACTATGACAGAGTCATAACAGCACCTGTTGTTGAGAGACTTTAGTACATGTGTGATTTGGCAGATCCTGGCACCTGACAGACAGCTGACTGTGACCTTCTCCTTATCCAGCCTGGTGAGAGGGATATATGTGTGTCTCACAATGGGATCACCTAGATTCCAGACAGAAGATATACTAAAAAATTAAGAGAGAAACTAGAGGACAGAAAAATACTTCCACAAGAAAAACTGTCAGAAGTTTCAAATAAAAATCTGTGCTCATTAATATAGAAGATTTGCCAGAAACATTACATAGACCAAGAAACCTTGGGCAATTTGGATAAAGAAGCAAATGAGGAAATGCAAAAATATAAAGAACAAAATCTAGAGATTTTTCAAAGGTATAAAAAAGAAATATGGACAAGGGAAAGAAAAAGAGAGCTGATATGGTGCATTATTTATGCAAAGGAAACTGCTAAATTAATCAACACAAAAAAAGGCAGACCCCGAAGATATTCGAATAGAAATATAGGCAAAGGCATCCAGAAATTCACACTGAAAAAATAAGATCACAAACAGGGAATGTAGAACAGAAGATTATTAAAGTAGAAGTTAAAAAAAATAGAAGATGAAGTTATGGAATACTTGCGAATTGAAGGATTTTTAGTGCAGAAAGTTTAACAAAGGTTACATCACAGCATAATGGAAAAACAAGTTCCCAAGCTAAAGAGAAACTGGAACAGCAGGAGACATCTCAAGAAGAAATACGGACATGGGAAAGAAAAAGAGATTTAATATGGTGCAATAGTTATGCAAAAACAAAGCAGAAACGTATGTATGTATGTATTTATTTATTTACATTTGTTTACTGGAATGGTCCACTGGGCTGAAGTGAGTCAATTTTCAGGGGAGGCCCAGGAAGAAAGTATCCAACATTAAGAGCCAAATACAATGTAAGAGTCACAACTGACTACACAAGTCATAAGTCACAGTTGAAAATACAAAGGTAAACGTAAATAATCATAACTTCAAATAATAAAAGAACCAAACGCCGAAAGTTTAACAAACTTGTTACTTAAATAACAAAACAAAAAACTTGGAGATAAAAACAGTCACAGATTAGTGCTTTCATCTTATATAAAAGACATCATCAGAACCATAAAACAGAAAGTAAGAATCAATTTTTAAAGGAAATTCATGAAAACATGCCCACAAAAACACCCAATCAGGTGACAGAGACCACTAAAGCCTGGGAAAATCTTAACGGGACAGTAAATACAGAATGAATAACACTATTTACAACATGGAAGCTCTAATTTTAAGGTCACTGATAATCAAAATGCCATCATTAATCCCTGGCAAATGTGTGGCATCTAATCTAAGTTGCCACAACATTTCACAGTGCAATAATTTGTTCTTCCAGTCCCCAGTGTAGGCATCTACTTTTGCTTGTTCCAAAATAAAAAAAAACTTAAATCTTTTAAAACCTAGACAGAATAGGGAATGCCTAGCCAGGGCTCTCTTGCTGTCAGCCTTCTGTATGCAGTAAACATGCTGATAGATTCTTTTGTTGAGGGCATTGTTGGTTTGCTTACATAAAACATTTGACATTGGGTACGAACCGCAATATAAACCACCCTTTCAGAATAGCAATAAAACTCACCCCCTTTCACATGTTTCATGATAATGTCCACAGAGGGACCCATATAATTGGTAAGAACATTAAGGGTATCTCCCACATTTCAGAGTCACCAGAAGTCTAGAAACGAGGTCAAGACAAGGTCTCACCAATAAATTGTTGATGTTGGGCTTCCTTTTGTATGGAATTGTGGGCTGGCTATTGACCAACTGGTGGGTCCCTTCGTCACAGGAAAGAACATGCCAGTTCTTGCAAATAAATGTTCAATATTCTTAACATCCAGGGAATATTGAAGGATCATGCACTTTTTATCAGTGAATTTATTAATGTCTTTCTGGTTAAACCCGGTAGACTTCATCAAGCCACCATTTATGATAGCTGCATTTCTATCCATTCTCCCTACCCATAGCTCAGCTTGAACACAGTCCAAAAGGGAGATGGGGTATCTTCAGTCTAAAAACATGTTCTTACAGACTCAGAATTCATCTAGATAAGTGGCATCATTGGAAGTCAATCTTGAAACTCTGATAAATTGCCTTTTTACAATTTCTTTCATTTGGTGGAAAGGATGGCAACTTGTGAAGGAAAAAATGAAAAAATGAATTACAATAGGTAGACTTTCTGTATGATTTGTCCTTTCAATATCAATATCCAAAAAGATGATCCACTGCACATCCAAGTGGCAAGCACACTTCAGAAAATTAGTACTAGACCCCATCACCTCCACTAGTGCCAAAAAGTCCTTGGTGGCGCCCTTCCACATGAATAATAAATCATCCAAATATCTAAACTGACCCAGGCAACCACTAAATAATGGCACCTTATACAGAGTGCTGAGTTCCCACTTGAGGAGGATGGCATTTGCAAAAATGGGGGCACATGCAGCCCCCATCAGTATTCCTGTAAGTTGTTTATAATATTTACCAACAAAGGCCATGAAGTTGTTATTTAACAGGATGTCTATAAAATCCTGCACAAGTACTTTATCTTGCTCTGAAAGGCCCCCAACTCTCTTAGCAATTTCACCAAACCATTCCAACCCCTCATCATGGGGGATAACTGAAAATAAGCTTTGTATGTCACAGGTAGTATCTAAACAAATACTATAAACATTGATATGATGTAATTTGTTCAGCAGGTCCCAGGAATCTCTAATGACATGCAGGAATAAGTGAAACATGTTCTTCAGTTTCTGATCAATAAACTTTGCCACTGGTTTTGTAATAGAGCCACCTGCAGCCACAATGGGCCTTAAAGGAGGGTCTGCAGCATTCAAATGCACATCTGGGATTCCAAAAATTTTAGGAACCACTGGATTGGCCACAGAAAGAAACTCGTACTGCTCATATGTAATGTTGTTAAATAACAGCAGTTCATCAAGAGTCATCTTAATACGTCTATATGTAATGGATATTTCATTGAGCGAGACCACGCTATAAGTTTGTGTGTCTCCTAACAGATTGCATATACGTCTCTCATAATCCATGTATCCCATAATCACTAAGCCACAACTTTTGTCAGGCGTCATACATCTTATTTCTTTGTTTGTAGTGATACTTTTAGGGTTTCCCTGTTTGATGAAGAGAGATTATAGAATTGCTCATTACAGTTGGAACTGAGAAGCTCTTGAATCTATTACTTACAAATCTTTTCAAATATGTTGATAGTGGGGTGTAAGGGAGGATTGGCTAAACTTTTCCTTTTGAAGGGATTAGCCTCAGTTTGTAATACACCTTTGTCACCAAACAGCACCTGGAAATTCAAATTTCAAATGGAGAGCTTCAGATCCAATAATGTGTGCTCCAAATTCATCTACTAGAAGGGATGAAATCAAATACCCTTCAAAAACAGTGAATGGTGCATTTGCCCAATGGAGAAAGTCAGTATAGTTATAGAAATTCAAAACAAAAACAGAAGTTATTTTTATAATATCTTGACTATTGCTGTGGTTCTCCTTTTTACCATATTTCTGCACTGTGTTTACCACTTCCAGTGGCAAAATCCATCCCACTGGTTGCTACTTTTCTTCACTTGTTTCCACCCTGTCTGGGGATGGTGCAGATGATAATTGCTTTTTTGCCAACCTCTCTGATCTCCGAGGGGGGTGTCCACTAAATTGACTTCTCCATCATGGCTTGCATTGGGAAGGTGATGGTTTCCAATAAAAACACAGTGAGTGGTGACCTGTGCATTAGTACCTGTGCGAGTAAGTTTGGGGTAAACAGTCCTATTCTGGTAATCAAAACGGTCATACTCCAACTTCTTGTCTTTCCTTTGTTTCACCTGTACAACCTTCTGGTCTGAAGAAAAAAAATCTCGTTAAAGTGAGCTTTATGTTCTTGGAAATTCAAGTTGCTAGTAATAGAGTTACCAAACTTGTTGATCTCCTCCTTAAGTTAAGTTTATGCAGCCTTCTCTCATTCCCGTTGATAATAAGCCAACAGAGTTCCAGTCCAGTATGATCAAAAAATTCTAGTAGTTTGGAATGAAAAGGGGAAAACTTAACAACACCCTGTGGAAATTTTCAGAGTCGTAGTCTATTTGGAACATGACCCCTTTTCACACCCCCCCCCCACAGCCAAAAAACACAAACAAACATTGTCAAGCAGCAATGATTCAAATTTAAACAAACCTTTCTCTAAAGTTTGAATCTGCTGTTGCAATATTAAATATTGTCCATCAGCAGACTGAATGTATTCCTTACATGTACCAAATTCCAAATTGTCCAGCCATCTGTTAACTTTAGTACTGAATGCAAAATCCTGGATGCCTCCAGAGGGCTGAATAGGTGCATTAATGGAAATAACTACTCTCTGTTTAGGTGTAATGACATCTCTGCTGTCTCCAGTGTTAAAAATCTGGGTGTGTTATGATATAAGTTGTGTAAGCTGCTGAATCAGGCCTGTTAAATTGCCATGCTCTGTATTGGAAGAAACTGAGCGTCCGTGGAATTTCCCCTGTGAGTCATTGGCTGACATAAACGGGCAACCACTGCAAAGTGAAAAAAAATCCAAAAATATACAGAAAACCCACGACTGATGTAAACACTAATCCAAAACAAAAGAACCAAACACCAGCAGCCTAACAAACTCAAAACTTTAATAACAAACAAAAAACTTGGAGACAAAAACAGTCACTGTTTAGCACTTCTGTCATATAAAATAGATAATCAGAACCATGAAACAGAAAGTAAAGAAAAACATTTTTAAAGGGAAATCATGAAAACACACCCCAAAAAACCCACAGTCTAGTGACAAGGACCACTTAATGCCTTGGAAAATTTTAAAGAGACAGTAAATACAGAATGAATAACACTATTTACAACTTAGAAGCTCTCATTTTAAGTTCACTGATAATAGAAATTCTATCATTAATCCCAGGCAAATGTGTGGCATCTAATCTACACTGTTACAACATTTCATAGTGCAGTAATTTGTTGTTCCAGTCCCTTGTGTAGGTAGCTGCTTGTACTTGTTCCAAAATAAAAAAAAAAAACTTAAATCTTTTAAAACCTAAACATGATAGGGAATGCCTAGCCAGGGAGCTCTTGCTGTCAGCCTTCTGTATACTGTAAACATGCTGATTTTTGAGGGTATTATTAGTTTTGCCTACATATTGGGTGCAAACTGCAATGTATACCACCCTTTCAGAAAAGCAATAAAACGTGCCCCCTTTCACATGTTTCATGATAAAGTCCACTAAGGGACCTGTATAATAGTTCTCAATGTAACAACATTGAGGACATCTCCCACATTTCAAAGTCATTGGAAGTCTGGAAACAATGTCAATACAAGGTCTCTCCAATACATTTTTAAATTCAAAATAAAATAAGATCAAATAAGATAGTATTCTAACAAATTGTGAAGATATGTTCTGCAAGAATATCAATAGAGATGTATCTAAAAATACAACACAGGTGTGCGTCAATCATATCCAATCAGAAATAAAACATAGGAGTATATGGCAATCACATCAAATCAATATGGTTATCAAGTAGGTTTTACAACATGGTAGGCATAGATGATATTTTTATGAGTAGTCATACTAGTAGATAGAAGAGTTCGACTTGACAGAGAGTCAGTCGTTATAGGCAATAGTAGTGGTAAACTCGAGAATTGGGTTTTGAGAGGTGCAGAGTTGGTGCCAGTGCAGTACCATAGAGTGGAGAGTTGTTGCTGTAGACATGTTTCAAAAGAAAAAGCTTTCCTAACAGTCCTTATTGGTAATGGGAGGGCATCCCACTGCTTGGTGACTGAAAAGAGTAGAGCATCTGGCCAGCTGGAAGTTTTTTTTTTCTACTTTCAGGGGAAGTTGGTTCTCAGATCTGAGAGGCCTATTTGAATGGTAGTGAGTAAATATAGAAGTAAGTGCTGGGCAGTCTGAAAGTTTGAAGATAATTTTGTGTGCTGTTGTTAATTGTAAGTATGTAAATTAATGTGGGAGTTTGAGCCAGTTCAGTAAGAGTAAGAAGGAACAGTGATGGGAGGAGTATTTGGAATTAGTTACAAACTTAGCTAGTTTATTATAACAGGTCTCAAGCTTGGAATTCAGGAAGGACCGAATATTGCTAAGTGGTAGAGCACCATATAAAGGAGAAAGCAGAAGAAAGGTTCAGACAAGGGTTTGTTTTGTGGAGCAGCTAAGGAAGTTTTATGTCTATGGAGGATACCCAGTTTTGGTTGAGTTTTTTGATACTATTGTGCATGTGCAGGTCAAATTTTTATCTAAGACAACACCTAGTAGTTTGTATGAGACACAACCTCAATAATTGTTTTGTTTTTACAGTGTATAGTGAACTCAGTCTTGTTTTGGGGTTTTCTTAGGGGTATATAATACAAGTTTGGTTTTGTTAGGGTTAAGGTCATCCCAGTTCTGGTAGCTGTAAAGGCATTTTGGGTAATTTGTTGAAGTTCAGATATTGAGTTGGAAGAGCAGATGATGGTGATGTCATCTGCATATTGTATTACAGAATCTTGACTAAGTGTGGAGTGAAAGTTGTTGATGAAAATATTGAAATCAAGAGGACCTAGTATGGAGCCTTGGGGAACCCCTGTAGATGTGTTAAGGGATGGAGAAAAAGAGTGCTGTCATTTGGTAACGTTGTCTGTTTGTTAGGTAATTAGAGCACCGATTTAGAGATGGAGGGAGATGTGTAAGAGGTAGAAAGTGGGAGACTGTATCGAAGGCCTTAGAGAGGTTAACAAAGAGTGAGGATACAATTTTACCTGCATCTCAAGCTCAGTTAACTGTGTCCATGAAGGATATAAGAGCTGTTGTAGTACTGTGGCCAGGCCTGAACCCATGTTGAGTGGGGGAAAGGATTTGGTTATGAAGTAGGAAATTTAGAAGATGAATGTGAATGCCTTTTCCCAAGACCTTAGAGATAGGGGAGAGAATAGCAATAGGGCATAAATTGGAAATGTCAGTGTTGTTGCCACCTTTGTGAAGAAGAAGAATATATGCTTTTTTTCCTGATCCTAGGAGCATGGGACTCTTGGATATATCTGTTAAGGAGCATGCTAATAGGGTATGCAATGGCTTTAGCTGACATTTGAAGGTACTCAGAGGGTGAGTTATCAGGAGTATTAGTGTCAGATTTGACCTTGAGAAGTAATCTTGTTATAATAGCAGTAGGTATAGGAGAGGAAGAAAAACTGGGTGGAGGGGGTATTGGCATTTTGCAAAGACTGATTTGGAGGTAGGGAGTTAGAATTGCAGTTAGCTTGATGAAAGGTAACAGTGAGATTAGATATTGTACTGATAAAACATGTTGAAAATGGTGGCTATTTTAAAATGTGTTTTGTCTGAATGTGGGCAGGGGTTGTTCTTTGAACCTGGGTTTAGCAGACATGTAAGGGAGTTCCCAAATTTCTTTGGGTTTTGTTTATGGTTATTTTTAAGATTTAGATAGTATTCTTTTTTGTCATTAAAGACTAGACATTTTACCTGATTAAGTCCGCGGTAGTGGTGCTACGGTAGCGTTGTCGCCTTACAGCAAGACGTTGTCGTGTTCGATTCTCAGCTAGAGCGTCTTCTGTGTGGAGGCGTTCATGAATGGGCGTGCCTTCATTGAAGATTGTGCATCAGGGCTGGTAACTCAGCACGTAAAAATCTACTACCAAACATTAGCGGACTGGAGTTCCGCTGTGGCGACCCCTAACCGGGATAAGCCGAAAGACACAACAACAACTGAGTTGCCAAATGTGTAAGAGATCAGAAGGGTTTTTATTTTTTTGCCATAGTTTCCATGATCTGTCCCTAACAGTCATGAGTTGCTTGGTGGGCCTAGTGAGGCAGATGGCATGGTTAGTTGCTACTCTTTTTTGTCAAAGTAGGGCTTGTCTGTTTAGTCTTGAGAAATGTTGAGTTGAAGAACTCGATGCTCTATGGCTTCATCAAGGGGAAGGAATTTTAGTATTTTCAAGCTGATGTTTATCAAGGTTTTGTGAGGATTGTTGGGTTAAAATTGGTTAGATTTCTTGTTTATTTGTATTGGTGTTGACTTAGTGATGGAGCAGCTTGACACAGAATATAAGCAAGTAAGCAGTCACTGATACTGTAGGGCAGTGTGCCTGCAGATGAGATTTTGTTTGGGTCAGAGACCAGAATCCAGTCAAGGATGGAAACACTGTCCTTGTTTCTGTTGGGTCTAGTTGTGTTGGTAGTAAGCTGAGTAAAGCTAAATAGATCAATATTGGATGAAGGGGAGTAGTGGGAGAGATCTAGCCAATTAATGTTTACATCATCTAGGCTAATTGTTTCATTTTTTTTATATTGTTTGACGTCCAGGCCAGGATTTCTTCTAACAGAGGAATGTTGCTACCTGTGGAGATGTATAAGGCTATTATGCAAAGGTTTTTACAGTTATTCATTTTTAGGAATGATATAATTCCAGTGGTAGAAAATTGTGGAATGAAGTTAATATAGGGGACTATAGTAAAGGTATTAGAAAAGAGTAGTATGACCCCAACTCCTTTTTAATAGGATCTATCTGCTTATAAACAAGCATAGCCTGGGGGGTGGGGTATTCAAATTCTACTATGTAGGGTTTTAGCCAGGTTCGGTAGCAACAATTATACCTGGTTTGTTGTAGGACACCCAGGCATGGAATTCTGGGATTTTGTTTTGAACACTTTGAAGGTTGAGAGTTGTGATATTTGGAGGTTTGTAGGAATTCGGGGGGACGGGGTAGAAAAAGGAAGAAGTGGGACCTGGACTGGGGTGGATATCTCCACAATGGGGAAACTTAGAATATTTCTGTGGGCAAATAAAGGGTAACTACTTTCATTTTAGTCTGTAAGGGTAATGCAGGGATGAGTGGTAGCAGGTGTTTTTTTTTTTTTTTTTTTTGTAGAGGAAGGATTTTTCATTTGGTGTACAGAAGTATGTTTATTTCATACAGGTGGGAGGATATCTCTGAGTATCGGGTGAAAAACTGGGTTTGTGTAGATGTTATAGATGTAAATTTGACAGGTAGGTACATTGTGACCAGTGATGTTAGATGTAAAAGGTGACAGGAAAATAGGGAGAGGGACAGTTGTAGTATATTAGTAATGAGAGACACTGTAGAAGAAGGAAGGAGGTTCCAAGTGGAGGGATGGAGAGTGAGTGGTATAGAGAGGTTAGAATGTATTTGTAGGATTGTTCTAGGGGTGCAGATAGAGTATGGTGCAGATAGAATAAGGTTAAAGAACTGATTAATAAGCTAATTAAAGATGGCCCCTTAGGGTGAAGTTTTACAGTGGGTGTGGTTTGATTTGATAGTGGTTTGAATTTGAGTGTGATTGGATGCAGTTCTAAAAGGGGAGGGATTGGGGTGAGTATAAATGCAATTGATGTGGGGGTAAAGAGGGGAGTGGAGTGAGCCTGACCGTAGTGAAGGTAAATGGAGCAGGCAGGACCTGGTCGAAATTTTATGCAAAAAACAATCAAGTAAGCATAGAAAATGTTTGTGAGAATTTATGGGAACCCTCTGATAATTTTAAGCTAGGGAATGGTAGCTGCTATTGGAACTAGGTATGGGGCTGAATAGACAAAATATTTGAGTTACTCCGAGTTAATAGATGGGATGAATGGAGAAAACCTGGGAGATAAAACTAAGATTTTAAATGGTAATAGATGGAATGGGTAAAAGTCCAAATGTCTTGACTATTAGGGAGTTTAAACTGTCTATAGGTCACTAATAGCACTGGGGAGGGGGTCTACATCCCAGCAGGTGTAAGCAAAGGTTCATAGGCTCATAAGTGTGTACTAGGCTAATGGCCCTGGAGCCTTTACAAGCCTAGCCCATAGAAGTGCCCTGGGATCGTGCTGCCTGAGGTTATTTCCCAGTGCCTCGATCCAGTAGAGCAAATGGAGTGATCCCTGGGGTGAACTTTCTATTTCCCTTCCACTCATCAAGATTTCTCTTGAAGAGGGACATAAAGGTGCTCTGTTTGACATGTATGGGAAGTCTATTCCAGAGAAAGGGCAGTCTCTGGGTAAGGAACCTGTCCATCCAGCATGTTCTGTTGATTGAGGTAATGAGGTCGAGGTCTATGGAGAGTGTGTGTGTGGTGTGGAGGGATTGGGATTTCTTTAGATATAGCATTTCTAACAGTGCTGGGTCAGACATGGCTTTGTAAGTCAAGCAGAGATCGCCTCTAAGTAGGCGATATGAGACAGAGAATAGCTGGAGTCTTTTGAGTCTGTCCATGTGGGACATGTATTTAATGCCTAGGATCCTCTTCATGAGGTACTTCTGTGGTCTCTCCAGCTGTTGCAGGTGTCTAGTGAGGTACATGCCAAATGGGGCATTATACTTGATAGTTCATCTAATGAGGGAAGAGAAGAGAGAGAGAGAGAGATGATGACCTCTTTCTTCCTGGATGCAAAACCCTTGGTAATGGGATGTGCCACATAGAAGAGCATTTTGACTACAGTGACAATGTGGTGGTTGAAGGAGAGGTTGCTGTCAACCTGCGTCCCCAAATCTCTTATAACACCTTCAGTGTTCAGTGGGTTCCCATCGATGTGGTAATTAGTGGGAACTGAGTTTTTATCAAAGGGGATGATGACACATTTTTTGCATTAAAATTAAGGCCATGGTTTCAACATCAGTCAATGGGCTCATTGAGGACTTTCTTTAGGATGTCTGCATCACTTGGGGAGTTAATAATGGCTTTTTGCTTGCAGTCATCTGTGAACTTGGTCAGCCAGAGTCCCTTTGTGTTGGCCTGGACTTCTGAGAAGTAGATGCTGAACAGGAGAGGACCCAGGACTGGTCCCTGTGGGACTCCACTCATGACTGGTCAGCAGTCTGACTTGGAGTCTGCAACTTTAACACTGTGTGTTCTATCTGTGAGCCAATTTGCAACCCAGCTAGTGATATAGGGGCTGGTGCCTAGTTTGGTGAGTTTATCAATAATTTCCAAGTGAGGAATGGTATCAAAGTCCTTGGCCTGATTGAGGGAGGCTGTATGCAATGCCTTACCTTCATCCACAGCCTTGATGACTGACTCAAAGAAGTCAACCAGGTTGAGCAGGCATGATCGTCTTTTCACAAAGCCAAACTGAGTGGGGTCTAGAGTTTGAAGATTTCCTGTATCTTTCTTAATCAGGTTCATGATGATGCACTCCATAGCTTTGCATATCAGACTCATCAGGCTAATGGGGCAATAATTCCCATGGTCTGTAGTCTCTCCCCCTTTATGGAGAGGGATGACTGTAGCTGTGCAACATTTGATAAGGATAAAGTCTGAGGTTGAGGATGTAACTGAACAGGGCACACAGATGTGGTGCCAGTTCACTTTGTAGCTCATGTAGAGCACAGCATGGGATATTATCAGGTCCCATAGAAGCTGTATTCTTGGCCTTGGACAATGCAGCTTTAACCTGTGCTGCAGTAATGCTGGGTGCCTGGCATTCTTCCGGTATTGTGATTGGTCCTTTGGGGGTAGAGGGGTAAAGTTGGCACTGCATCTGTCGGCCAGTATGCTGGCATTATCTGTTGTCTCAGTATAGGAGGTACCATTGTGCAGTAACTCAGAGCAAATCTGGGTATTGCCGTGGAGGTTCTTGATATAACCATAGAAGGTGTTTTAGTGTCTACTGCAATTCTGCCTTCATAGCTGGCTTAAGAGGATTCGATGAGGGATCTCAACTTTTTGTTGAGGCTAATGAGGGAGTTTTTCCAGTCTTGGGACAGTGCAACAGTTTCTTCCTTCTGTTGTAGAGTTTATTAATGGCAGGGGACCACCAGATTGGCTTCCTTTTTTTGGAGGAGAGCATCATGGTTCTGTGGGGTATGGCTATTTCCATGCATTTATGTACATGTTCATACAATGCATTTGGTGTATGATTCAGAGTCATGCAGCTATTTTCCATTTGCATGGGTGCTGTAAAGTTAGTCACCTCTGTTTTAGGAGTCCAAAGTCAGCTTTGGAGAAGTTTTTCAAGGTGGTTACCTTTATGGGGTGTGTGGGTGAGATGTGGATTTCCATGGTGATTAGGATATGGTTGGATCTGACTAGGGAGGGATTGACTATTGATGTAGAGCAATGGTCACCCATGTTAGTAATAACCAGGTCAAGGATGTTGCTTCCTCTAGTGGGGGTCAGATTGAGCTGGTCCAGAGCATTGGAACTGATGAATTCCAGGAAGCGTTGGGCCAGTGTATTGGTACTTGAGTAGTTTTCGCAGTTGCTGGAGGGGTTGAAGTCTCCTAGTATAAGAGTGCTGGGTTGAACCTTGATAGATTCCCGAGTGCTTAGGAACATGGAGGGAGAGTCTTTCTTTGACCCGGATCACCATCTTACCCAATGTTAGTTGTACCTGAAGTATTTTAGATGTGTTATGCTAGGCTACTGGTCTGGAGGTGTGGCTTAAATACCAGAAGGCATAACCTGAAACAACTTTAAAAAAGCTCAGAAGAACCAATGAGTGCTTACTCCAAGCCCTAGACCAGCCAACCTTTACCAGCCAGCAGCCAATCAACAACAGAACTCTCTCTAAAGTGACGGAAGGCTTCTGCTAAGCCAAGATGGCCTGGAACATGTGTTCAGAACAATCGCTGGACACTAACAAGCAGGCCACAGAGATAGAAAACCTGAACTGGGCTGTGCTACAGTTACTAGCTACACTAATTTAGGCAGAAATCACTACAGAAATGTTTATCACAGCAGAAAAACAGCAGTGAGCCACTAAATGAAAGTTTTAAACAGATAAAGGAGCAAGGAGACTCTAGTGAATGCTTTGAACTGCAAACAAATCAGTTATATGATACACTCTTTGGCAGAAAATCAGAACAAACAAACAAATACTTAACAAATGGAGACAATTTCCAGTTACTACCTTTCACACAGTGAAACTAGCTAAAAAAGCTTTACAAACAGTGTGACTCTAAAAACCTTATTTATCAGGCCCTGTAAGGCAGACACTTTTAGTACAACTATGCAGATTAGTTTAGAGCAATATAATACAGTAAAAAGTATGTACCAGACAATAAAAAGTGCTATAAATGGCTAGAATTAGCAATAACTAGCAAAAATAAGCAAAAAAAAAAAAGAAAAAAAACAGGACACATTGTTATATATCACAGATCAGAGTTGTGGTCAGTGCCCCTCCTCTGCTCAGCTCTGTGTGTATAGACACGATTGATGAAGGAAAAAATGATAGGGGGATGGATAGAGAGAAATTAGAGCACTGTATGTGATGTATGCAGAGCTGGTACAATAAAACAGGACAAGATACCATATGAAAGATTATAAGGTTCAACATGCATTATTAGTTGCAGGCTTTTGTGAAGTTCAAGGCTTCTATGAGTTATTGCTTGCCATGTTCAAGCTGTACATCTGTACAATTAAGTGAGGTCTGCAGGTTTAGGATGATTGCAGTGGCAAGGAGTATATAACCTACAAAAGTAGGGAAAGGAGATAGATTAGCTAAGTAGATGACTAAGTTTAATGCTATTGTTGATTTGTATTTGCCAGGAACATATGAGCAAAAGACATGAGTGTAAAGGGGGTATGTGTTAATACAGTACAGTGTAAAAAAACAAAAATCTGAAGAGAAGTGAGAAGGTTCACTACAAAGTTTAATGATAAGCGCTTTCATCCATTAAAAACAAATAGACTTCATCAGATGACAATTTCAAAATGGCTTTACCTTAAATATAGTTTATCAAATCACCTAAATTAAAGTAATTGATTAATTAGTACTCATTAACAGCCAAGCACTAGTCAACCAGCAGTTCATTAAGTGAATGTAATAATATGAACTCCTTTGCTAAAATTCTGAAGTTTCCTTTACATATAATAAAAAAAGTGTGAAAAGTAATAAACATATATAAAGTAATAAAACATGTACATTTAAAACTTGTTTAACACATTGTTATAATAGAAAAGGTTAGATTAAAACACAAGCCTACCTTGTTGAAAAATAAATGACATTAATTTATAAATAAAATAAGAGAAGAGTCTGATGAACAGTCCACACAGTGAAACTAGCTAAAAAGCTTTACAAACAGTGTGATGCTAAAAACCTTATTTATCAGGCCCTGTAAGGCAGACAGTTTTAGTACAACCATGCAGATTAGTTTATAGTAATATAATACAGTAAAAAGTATGCAGCAGACAATAAAAAGTGCTATAAATGGCTAGAATAAGCAATAACTAGAAAAAAAAAAAAAAAAAAAAAAAACAGGACACATTGTTATATATCACAGATCACAGTTGTGGTCAGTGTCCCTCCTTCACTCAGCTCTGTGTGTATAGACAGTGTTGCTGAAGGAAAAAATGATAGGGGGATGGATATAGAGAAATTAGAGCACCGTATAGTGATGTACGCAGAGTTGGTACAATAAAACAGGACAAATTACCATATGAAAGGTTACATGGTTCAACATACATTATTAGTTGCAGGCTTTTGTGAAGTTCAAGGCTTCTATGAGTAATTGCTTGGCATGTTCAAGCTGTAAGTCTATACAATTCAGTGAGGTCTGCAGGTTTAGGATGAATGCAGTGGCAAGGAGTATATAACCTACAAAAGTAGGGAAAGAAGATAGATTAGCTAAGTAGATGACTAAGTTTAATGCTATTGCTGATTTGTATTTGCCAGGGACATATGAGCAAAAGACATGAGTGTAAAGGGGGTATGTGTTAGTACAGTACAGTGTAAAAAAACAAAAATCTGAAGAGAAGTGAGAAGGTTCACTACAAACTTTAATGATAAGCACTTTCATCCATTAAAAACAAATGGACTTCATCAGATGACAATTTCAAAATGGTTTTACCTTAAATATACTTTATCGAATCACATAAATTAAAGTAATTGATTAATTAGTACTCATTAACAGCCAAGCACTAGTCAACCAGCAGTTCATTAAGTGAATGTAATAATATGAACTCCTTTGCTAAAATTCTGAAGTTTCCTTTACATATTATAAAAACAAAGTGTGAAAAGTAATGAAAAATATGTAAAGTAATAAAACATGTACATTTAAAACTTGTTTAACACATTGGGCAGGACTCACGAAGGCTTGCACAGAGTGTAAGAGACGTGCAACACTTCATGCAAGCCTCGCGATCCAGGAACAGCCCTAAGCTCCGTGTAAGAGACCAGCTAAAACGTCTCTTACACAGACTGGGCATGGACATGCTAAATACCTCACTTGCATCCGAAAGGTATGCAAATGAGGTATATTAGCAATCCACGAAGCAGAAACCAGTCCGTGTAGGAGATGTTTTAGCTGCAGAAATGTACTCAGTTGACAACTGAGTACATTTCTGCAAATTCCACAACGGAGCCATGTCAGCTCCAAAAAAAGGTTGCATATGACTCAGGCAGCATGCCAATGGCCAAATATGTGGCCATTGGCAATACAACCCGATGCCAAAATAATAAAATTATATATATTTTTTTCGGCGATCGCCGATGTTTAAACCCAGCGCAGCCCCGCGCAAACGGGCTGCGCTGTATAAAAACATAAAAAAGAAGGTTATAAACCCACAAATGTGGGTTTCATGCAATACATAGAATGACAATGCAGGGACCAGCAGACCAAAAACAACATGGCCACCGTGTAGTGGTTGCTAAGGGGGGAAGCTGAGTCTAAGACATGTAACTAAGCATTAGTAGGCAATCTCATGTAAATGAGGGTTCGGATACTGAATCTCACAGTCACATAGCAAATGAGCACAGTCTGAGTAGTGTAAGAGATACATAAGGGGGAGGAATAGAGTAGGAGATAGGTGACATCACAGGGGGGAATGGTAGAAAGAAATGCAGTTCATTGGAGGCCAGTGTAACATGACAGATGACAGGCACAGATCATGGAAAGAGGTGTGCCACTAGATAAGTCATGGAAAGTCAAGAAATGGAAGGTGTACACTGTTGCCTACACCAAAGTTTCTTGCTGGGCGTGCATGCGCACGTGTGCGCGCCATGAAGCACAAGTAGGACATTGTGCGCATGTGTAAGGCAGTCTGAGGATGTGGGAGCGTGTTGGGAGATGTTTAACACTGTTTGCGTGGGTGTGCGTGCGTGTAGGGCAGGCTGAGTATGTTGGAGGCTGTTGGCAGACGTGTAACAGTGTTTGCGCGTGTGTACGTGCGTTTTAACCCGAATAAGTAGATTCTGAACCATGTAAGCACATGTGCGCGTGTGTAAGCCACTGTGAGTGTGTTTCTGATGGTATGCACGTTGCTCCCCCCAGAGGAAACAGAGAGGAAAAAGGAAGCAACAGAATTAATAGGAAGCTAGCAGGGATAACTGCTGAAGCTAGCAGGTGAAAACAATTAGAAGCAGGCAATTACACAGGCAGAATAGTAGCCCAGCCCAGCACTTAAAACTCTGCAAACAGTAGTGCAGGATGTTTCCCTTAAGAGCCACTGCAAGACACGAGTAAGCTAATAGAAGTGAATACTGAAAAAGCTGAACTCAGAGCAGAAATGTTAGGGGCTGCCATAGCTGTCATAATGAGACATAGGCAACTTGCTGAGGGTGGTGACAATGCAGATGGTGCCAGACAACCCACAGTGAGGAGATGGAGAAGAGTGTACAGGCCCAGGGTCACCTACCATGGGTTACATGAGCTGGAGATAGTAGAGCACTATAGAGTGGACAGAGAGCTCCTGCAGCAAATTGTTGAGCTGTGCAGGCCATGCCTCACACACAGAACCAACAGAGGGGAACCCATCCCAGTGGAAACCAAGGTATGTGTTGGCCTAAGAATACTAGCAACAGGTACCTTCCAGAGACCAACTGGCGATATGATGGGGATATCACAGGCATCAGCCTCCAGGGTACTGCACCAGTTCCTGTATGCCATGTCAGCACATCAGTGATCATGTATATTTCCCCAATGCCCATGAGGTATTAGCCAGCAATATGCGTCTCTTCCATCAAATAGCGGAATACCCTAAGGTACTGGGTGCAATAGACTGCACGCACATATGCATCAAAGCACCAGCCGGTGAGCAGGGTAGGGCCTACATTAACCGCAAGGGCTTCCCCTCCATCAACTGCCAGGTCGTGTGTGATGCCCAGGGCATAATAATGAATGTGTGTGCTGGCTGCCCTGGGAGTTACCACGATTCCCACATCTGGCATTTGACGCAGCTGTACCAGACATTTGCCAATGGGGACATCCCACACGGACACCTAGTGGGGGATGCAGGTTATGCACTGGAGCAGTGGCTGATGACACCCATCAGAAACGCACACACACCTGAACAGGAACGCCATAATGAGGCACACGCACAAACACGTAATGTAATAGAGCGTGTGTTTGGGCTGCTCAAGTCACGGTTCCGGTGTCTGGACACATCTGGTGGAGCCTTGCAGTACACACCAACTACATGTACTCAAATTGTCATGGTATGTGCTATGCTACATAATATGATCTTGCGAAAACAGCTGCAGCAGGACCAGCATAGGGCCGGGCCAAACAGCCCCCCCACCATTGCCAAGGCCATCACAGGCAGAGCGTGACTCGGAGGAGGAACAACCTGAGCCTGCCCCAGTAGGCAGAAGGAGGCATGCCCAGTATGCCCTGGCCTTGGCAAAGAGGCAACGCATAGCACATACACTGGCTCAGTAGGAACCCTGGGAATGATACCCCCTCTGACTCACTCAAATAATAACATGGATGCCTAAAATGACATGACCTGCTCACAAACATGTGCAGGGAAGTGTAATATGCGCATCCGACAGAGGCAGCCCTGCAGCACCACCTGAGGCATGAATGCTATGTGTTAAGTAATGTAACACCATGTACTATATGCACACCTGAGCATCCTGACAAACATCCACCCTCACCAAGCATGAAGCCACAAAATGACGATGGGATGATCAAGTGCAATAACTGGCTGAAGTAATGCAGTCAGTCAAAGGGGAGCCAATGTGTTTCAGGCTGGGAAGATATGCGGAGCTTGACATGATGCACCACCTGCTAGGGGTGGCGTGCACCTATCATGCCATGCCCCATGGATACCGGCAAAGGCTGTCAGTATCCGCAGAATGCCTTGAATAGGTAAGTCTCAAAACACAAACCCACCTTCATAGGTTCTACAAGGGATAGGAACCTAGATGTAATGCTAGCCAATGACAGATGTAAAAACAGCAAGATGTGTGCAGTGTAAACCCACACAGTATGGAGAATGTAGATACCATTCCTGTAATAGAGAACTGGGCAAGGCCCACATCAGCACCCTAACACTACCAGGTCACACCTTATACTGTGCTGTACAGCCACAAAACATGGAAAAAGCTACAAAAGGAGGGTGACTAGCAAGAAATGGCAAGGATAACCACACCCCCATGTTGGTACCACAACAAGAAGCAGCATGGAATATATACATTGTACTAGCACCAACACAGTAGGAGAAAATTACCCAGATTCCATAAACCAAAATGCCCAGGAACAATGTACTA
Source organism: Protopterus annectens (assembly GCF_019279795.1). Lineage (NCBI taxonomy): Eukaryota > Metazoa > Chordata > Ceratodontiformes > Protopteridae > Protopterus > Protopterus annectens. The sequence goes on along the minus strand of NC_056727.1, from coordinate 1,041,409,395 downwards.
CTCCCACAAGAGGGGTAAGCATACTGGATGTGATAATCAGCAACATGTGTACTGGATGGCAAGATGAGAAGTGTACCCCTCACTGGTAAGACCAGACCATAGAGTAATCACACTGGATATACACATCCTGACCCCAGTCCCTGGCCAGAATACCACAGTTAAAAACATGTGTAAAGTATAGGTTGCAGCCTTCAAAACCGATGTTGAATCCACAAAAGGCCCTGTGCAAGTGCAGAATATGGGACACACCACAGAACATGTTATACAGGCATTCCATGAACACAGCCAGGAATGCTTGGAGTATGCAATCACAAATAACAACACACAATGCCATACATGCAGGCATCTGGCATGCTGGCCTCCAGCCATTACCAAACCATGCAAGAGAATGAGGAAGCTACCACATGATAGAGCAAACATAAAAAGTGAAGTAATCACTGACCAGTAGTATGGCAACAACATATGTCCACACATACAATCCACTAAGTCCAGCCACAACAAGTAGAATCTGTGAATCCAGAGGCAATGTGACGCCAGTACCAAGTACACAGACAACCACAACACCCCCCAATAAATACAAATATATGTGATAGATGCATCCATGTATCCAAACCAGAGGTTGAGCTCCAATAACTCAGTACTGTCAAAACTAGTCAGGAGGAGAAGGTAACCACAAACACCACAAACCCAGTCCCACATAGACCTACCACAACTGTAAACCAAACACATAAACACAGACAAATATTCCCGGAGGCCTTAATTACAAACACACCACACCAACAGAAGCCTCCAAAGTAGATCACAAGCAACCACAACCGTCAAACATAGCACATGCAACGAATAGCACGCAAAGCTGGTGTGCCAAACAGTCACAGGCCAGAAGGAGAAACAACATGCCTGATACAGTCGTAATAGGTGTCTGTATAGGCAGACACACTGCTGTCCCACTCACCAGACTGAACAAGGGAAAGGGTAGAGTAAGCTGCTTGTAGGCTGCCACAAAATGCCACATAACACAAGTACGCAGGTCACCCCAAAGCAAGCAGAAATATGATGCACTCAATGTCCATGCTGGTGTGAATTACCTGAGATGTACCTCCCTGGTCAACATCAAAAGAGACATGGATGGTACCTCTGAGTATGTACCCCAGGGCGGGATGACACTGGCTGTGTGCAGCATCCAACCCTCACCAAGAATGATGCCACAGTACAAACACAGAATGCTCATGTTTAACAGCTGGCACAGTTACAGCTGTCAGTCCAAGAGGGTCTAATGTGTGTCTGCTTGAGGTGTCAAGCATGACAAGCCATGCTGCTGTTCCAGGGATGGCTGTCAGCTGTTACCCGTGTGCATCTGGATACTGGATAAGGCCTTTGCCGCCTCCATAGAGCCGTATGTAGGCAAGGCCAAAAAGACTACCCACCACCCTAGAAAACATAAGTGGTAGGAAACATAAGGGTAATGCTGACCAATGCCAGATGTGTCAACTGCAATATGCATGCCCCTGAGGCACTTCCCATTATGAAGAACATTGATGTCTGTGCAGTGACAGAAGCCTGCTGCAAGCCTAGTGATAGCACACCAGCACTACTAGGTTATACCACATATCATGTGTTATGGCCCCAACACCTGCACCAAAACATCAAAGGAGGGGGAGTATCCATATGCAGCACAGACACCCATATTGCCAGGTAACTGACAATGCACAAAGCAGCGGACAACACCCATGTGCACATAACTGTAGTCAAAACTGCTGTACAGTCTGTAGCATGCGACAGACCACACTCTCACACACAAGAACTCCACCCAGATATCCGAAGACACTGGACAGTATGAATGTCCCACCAAATACCAGACAAGGTACACACAAATTACCACATAGGTGTCAAACCATTATGTATGCAAGGAGTAATCAGGGACCTAGGGACACAGGTCGACATTAATCTGTCATGTGACACCCACAATGCCAATGTGGCTATGAAGACTGTTGATACTGGACACCCTATCATGAAAGGATTCACATCAACATCAACAGAGGTCACTGTGCCGCTGTACTGTTCCCTTATCAGACACATAATCTAGTACAATGACTCATATGGGATGTACCGTATGTGACACCTGCAGCGGTTCGGAAGACCTCATAGTTACCCCACCAACAGGATAAAGGGTCTGAAATATATGTCATATGCTGCCTGGCTGTAGACAACCCAGCTGACTGCAGTCACACACTGCTTACACAGAGGCATTGTATGTCTGTTGTACAAGGCCATGTCCAACACAGGAGTAATGGACATGCTACACCACAGGAAATCAAAGCCATTGGAGCTGTGAGAGTCACAGATGTCAGCCTCAACACATAATGAAATAAGATGTGCTGGAGGGACAGATACATAACCCATAGGCTCCCCACACCCAGAAACAGGATCCCAATACATGGTAGGCAGAGCCCCTCACTGACACCCCTCAACAGGAATATTGCCAAGTGGATGGATGACCGTACATGTATACTGGGGGTCTCCACTGTGTCACGACCAGACAGAGGCACAGTGAAGAACCTCATAAATTTCCATAATTGAACATAGCAAGGGGTGGCGAAAGACACACACACTCTGGCTAGGCTTACTAATGGCCTAGGGTGTCTAGCCTAGTATGAACCCATGAACCTATATAGATACAAAATGTACAGAACACTAAGGATAATCACAAGGCTTACCCAACTGATGGTAGGAACCATGTTGGGCATCCACAGATATGCTCTGAATCACACAGATATTACAAACAACATACCAAACACACACACACATATTGCTAACATACAACCTGTCATGTGTAGTGCAAACACCCCCCCCCCAAGTGCAAAATACCTATCCCAGCAGAATGATGGTCCCCTGACATTGCAGATGCTGAGGTAACAGCCATCATCTGCAAAGCAGAACACATAGCAGCAAAGGTATGTGATGGTGTCCTGTGCTGAGGCCAACATGGACTCCAAGAATAATGGAATGCCAAATCACACTACTGCCCAATGTCAGCCTTACCACAGGATATGTACCCAAAGAGCATCACAACAAAGGTGTTGCCTGAATGGATACTCCAAACTACCACCCCAGGATCCTGACAAGCTTGTTCTGCACAGCTATGGAAAGGATCAGTATGTACCGCAGACAGAAGGCTATTGTGGACCTTCTGATACTGGACCCTACACACTGTGGCTGTTGTAACTGCAGAACCGGCCCCTAAACATGTCTGACCCAGTTGAAGCAGTCATTAAGGTCATTGATGAGGGCAATGTGGTCCACACAGCGTAGCTGGACCGTGCACATGCTTCTAGACAATACCGTACGAGTTCAGTATGGATATGTTCACCAGCTTAAATATACACCCCTTTGTCAGTAGAGGGGTTGCAAACCAGACCAAGGACAGAACTGACATGGTCAGACATGCCTCATCCATGTCAGACTACAAAGCGGATATGAGTGGCATCCCACAAGGCCTGGTCTTGGCCCCCCCCACCCCCGTTCTGTATATATGTCCCATAGGTATAGGCCAACATGGAAGGACTGTGACTGAGCATGTATGCAGAGGAGTACAAACAGCCCACCATATCCGACCCCCAGCTGACACAAGCAACCCACAAAAGAGCCACCTACAAACAGACAACTGTAGCCATAGCCATGTCAGCAAGCTAATTGCAGAACTGTGTATAGACAACCACCGTGGATATACAGTAAGTGCCCACAAATTACCACACAGGTGTTAACCCATGAGGTACCTAACATGTAATGTGAGACCTGGGTACAAAAGGTGATAAATATCCTGCACTGGACAAACATGTGGCTGCAGTGTTCACAGAAACATGTACCATATACCCACCCAAACATGAAGGTTGGCAGATGTAGATAAGGGGAACTCACTGTGGCTCTGCAGCCATCCTCCATCAGCGTCACAACTGACTACAATAGCCCCTCTGGGATATACTGCAGCAGACACCTCCATCAACTGTAAAGTCCACAACAGTACCCCACCAGGGGTAGCAAAGAGCAGGAACAGATGCCATGTGTTGCCTGAGTAAACAAACTGCAGCCCCACACACCGCCATCCTTCCCAGCTACAGGAAAGCTGTGCCTGATGTATGAAGCCATGTCCAACCTGGAATGAATGAACATGTTGCACCTTGTACAATCTGAATGGCAGTGAGCTATGCACATGAGAGACCTGAACCCCAGCACTGACATACATAGGACAAGCTGCACAGAATGATCCATAACACAGAAGGCACCCCCACAATCTAGTAAACTCCTGGTACAGGTCAGCCAGACAGCCACATATCGACACCCTTCAAGAGGCATCCTGATGAGTGTATGGGAGATGGTAGGCTACCCTGGGTATCACTGTTATGTCAGAGGTAGACGGAGGCACAGTATACTAACCATGACATATGTCATGGCAAACTCCAGTTACAATGTGTGTCGAAGGACAAACACACCCTCTGACTAGCATCAGAAATGGCCTAAGGAACATCGCTAGTGTGTGCCAATGTCCACCCATGTTGTGGAATACACTAGCAATGTTGGACGAGCCTGGTGTAGGTAGTCCATATCTGAACATATTGCAACATGGTCATATGTGCACAACTGGCCCCTACACAGTCTGTTGTGCTCACTATGAATATGTCAAGCAGTCATAGGACTAAAGGCCAGGATACTGTCCACCACAGTGAAAGTACCGAACCAGTACACTATACGGTACTAAAGTGTTAGGTCATTATGAAAGTATGTTGAGAACTGTCTGCAAAGTATCCCATGCAATCCCTGCAGGCACAGTATAATCCCTGTTGTGGCAGACACGAAGCAGTTGGCCAGTTAGTACACAACATGACACCCAACACACAATCATAAACGTGCAATATTGTCGAAGTTCACACACACCCAAATATGTGGTGGACTTCAGAGTGTAACAAATGGAAAGCTCACACTGGGCATGCTCGCACACTTTGTTAAATGAGGCATATGTCAGACAGCATGCCATGGAAAGGCTGAACTGGGCATGCTCACACACTTAGGCCATATCTCCGTTTAGCAGTTGGCCACACATATCTGGTATTTGTACGTGTCATTCCAGGAACCAACCACAACACAGCAATCAGCCCAGTGCACACAGTAAATGACCACAGAGACATAAGTGATATAGTGGATCGCCGTCATATGCAAACATCTTCCACAGATACACAAGTTGGTCATAGGAACAGGGAATGCTATGGCAATAAAGACCTGCAAACAGTAGAACAGCACAACAAATATTGTGCATCCGACAATTGAACATATGGGTGTAGAGGTCAATACTAGGCTTCTTGCCCCAGGGAATGACAGCTCAGCCAGAGTGTGCTTGGCATCTGCATCCCCAGGATAGTAGGCTACTGTGCTACTGTAAAGTAGGTCACAGAAGGCAACATGTGAGGCTAGTGAGCTGTGCCTCTGTCAAGCAGGGGCACCGTGGAGGTCTCAGGGATTGAATGTGCTAAGCCACAGCCATGTTGTCAGTGTGTGCTGTGAGAGGGTTGCTGAGGATCTCTGACAGTAGGTGTCCGTCAATAACAGACTGAGGGGAGCCCTATCTGCATTCTCTGGATGATTCCACTGTCAACACTGTGTTGTAATGAGTATGTGTGAATGAAGTGCCGTGCCGGAACTGTCCACAGATGTCCTCCCTCTGTGGGCTACAGCTCTGCAATGTATTAGGTCACTCTGTCTGTTGTACGGTGCATATATGGCTGGTGTACAGCTGACAGGTGTCTTGTTGTGGAGCAGTCATGGGTATATGTGGGATAGCATGACCAATGCAAACTGTACACATGCTCATAGAATGCAATTGTCAAGGATTATGCTGAGTGGCCAGTATAGTCCTCCAGCATGGGTCCTCTGAAGTCATCCACCCCAGTCTACACAAGTGTAGAGTCTGCTTGTGCTAAACACAGTTTGTGTGCAGTGACAACCTTGCTTGGGGGTGGAGATGAGATATGGATGTCCAGGGAAAGGTGGGTATGGTCAGATATCAACAATGGTGGTCTACCTCTGGTGTGGAACAGTGAGTACCCACGTTGCAGATGGACAGGTGCAATATGTATTCACCCATGTGGCTGTGGTGTGTGGTTCTGCCATAGCACATGGACCCACAAATTGTAGTGGCTGTAGGGTAAAGTGGTAGAGGCCTGAGTAGTTCTCACACACAATATGCCTGCACCTGATGTTAACAACTGGAATGGTGTATGTGAATACCTGCATATCCTGACACTGTTCCCAGGGTAGCTAAGTGTGTGTCCTGGATGTGGGTGTGGTGTTCTGTACTGGTTGTGTTGTGTGTTACAGGTCCTGTGGTCCCAAAGCATGGTATAGAACATAACCTGCCAGTGCGATGTGCATATCTGACCCTGATGTAGGTGGCTGCAAATGCATATATATGCTATCCCCCACCTGACAGGTAGTACTACATCTACATACCTCTGTAGAAATAAAGATGTCAGCACCCTATAAATACTACAGGTGCAGAACAGATATCCAGTAATTCAGATAGTGCGCTCTGCTAATGTGTCTCTCTCAAGTGTCATAATAAAGTTAGGTAGGGGTTCGAATCCTGCAAATGTTCAATGTGTGTGAGTGGGGTTTGTGTGTGTGAAGGGCTGTGAGAGGGAAATGTCCCTTTTGGCAACTGGGAAAACACACTACAGGATGCACATTCCCCTTTCTAAACACTGATGATGTCAGCACCCTATAAGTACAGCAAGAGAAGGGAAGTCTCTCAATAATGCGAATAGCACTCTCTGCTAATGCGTCCGTCTCGAGTGTCATAACATAGTTAGGTATTGGTTTGAATCCTGTAAATGGCAAGTGTGTTTATTTGGATGAGGGAGATTAGTGTGTGTGCAAATTTGTGTGAGGGAAATGTCCCTTTTGGCAACTGGGAGAACACACTACAGGATGCACACTCCCCTTTCTAAACACAGATGATGTCAGCACCCTATAAGTACAGCAGGTGAAGGGAAGCCTCCCAGTAATGCGAATAGCGCGCTCTACTAATGCGTCCGTCTCGAGTGTCATAACATAGTTAGGTAGTGGTTTGGATGAGGGGGGTTAGTGTGTGTGCAATTATGTGTGAGGGAATTGTCCCTTTTGGCAACTGGGAGAACACACTACAGGATGCACACTCACCTTTCTAAACACAGATGATGTCAGCACCCTATAAGTACAGCAGGAGAAACAAAGCCTCCCACTAATGCGAATAGTGCGCTCTGCTAATTTCCGTCTCGAGTGTCATAACATAGTAAGGTAGTTGTTTGAATCCTGCAAATGGCAAGTGTGTGTGTTTGGATAAGGGGGGTTAGTGTGTGTGCAATTATGTGTGAGGGAAATGTCCCTTTTGGCAACTGAGAGAACACACTACAGGATGCACACTCCCCTTTCTAAACACAGATGATGTCAGCACCCTATAAGTACAGCAGGAGAAGGGAAGCCTCCCAGTAATGTGAATAGCGCACTCTGCTAATGCGTCTCTCCTGAGTATCGTAATGTAGTTAGGTAGGAGTTTGAAACCTGTGTAATGGTTTGTGTGTGTGTTTGGATGTGTGGAGTTTGTGTGTTTGCATTTCCGTATGAAAAACATGTTAGTTTTGGCAATCAGGAGATCACACTACCTGATGCACATTACCCTTTCAAAATACTGATGTTGTCAGCACCCTATAAGTACAGCCAGAGAAGAGGAACTATCTAGTAAACCGAATAGTGTGCTTCACTAATGCACACAAGACAGGTACCTGACACGTCTGTAGCAGGTGTGTTGTGTAGCCCTACAGGCTGTGAGTGTGTGGCACAGGGGATGTGCATGCCATGTGTGGCATGTGCTTTGTTCCGATGGAACATATGCCTGTGTGCCAGCTGCGGAGGTGTGTGATGCCCAGGCAGGCTGCTATTCTGAGTCCCCACGTATGCCCCAGTGTGTTCAGCATGCTGTCAGTGCGTGTCAATGTCTGACTTGTATTGTAGTCACTGTAATATATTTTATTTATTTATTTACTTATCCTACATTTGTTGACCGGGATAGTCCGACTGGATGCATGTCCATTTCCAGGGGAGGCCCGTGGAGACAAGCTACAAGGGTAGCAGATACAGCATTACATAATACCAGCATTACATATTACAAACAGATTATTTACAGAGATTACATAAGTAAGCAAGTTAAACATGTTCCACAGGTTAATGTTAGTCCTGAGCACAAGTCAGGATTAAATTGAATTACACAGTAAAGTGGTTAACAGATTTTACACATTCGAGTTAGCCAGGCTTGATACATTGACATAGCCAGTTAAGTGACAAATGTTGTTTGAGTCTAGTGTTAAATTGACCTAAGGTGGACAGTAGGGTAATATCAGCTGGAAGTGAGTTCCAGGATCTACTTACAGAGTTTGCAAAGAGAGGATCACCGGCTGTGTAATTAAACTTGCTAGTCTGAATTAGTAGTTTGTTAGAGGATCGAAGCAGTCTAGGATTGTTATAGGGGGTGATAATATTTGAAGTGCAGGAGTATTGTCTGGATTATAGAGGATTTTATAGGCCATAATCAGTTGGTTATACTGTATTAGGCTGGGTATTGCAAGCCAACCAAGCTGATTTAGTGGCAAACCTGGCAATGTGGTTGTAGCAAATTGAGTGTTTGTTAAGGACAGTCTTGTTCATATTCGAGAGTAGAGGGGATGCATACAGAAGGGTTGAAACAAGGTGTGAGCGAGCTATGGCACCTTTAGCTGGAGGGGCTAGGAAGGCTTTAATTCTGTAAAGTGACCCTAGTTTTCTATTGATGGCTTTGATAATTTGGTTAACATGTAGGTCACATTTGAGATTATTGTCTATGATGACACCTAATAGTTTAGTAGATGGGTCAGGGGAGATTATTGTGCCATCAGTTGATGTTATGGTAACGGTGAAAGCGGTAGACCTACGTGCTTGTGAAATAACAGCAGTTTAGTTTATTTGGGATTTAGGATCAGACGATGTTCAGAAAGCCAGTTTTCTATTGTAGTAAAGGTGGTCTGGGTAGCTGACCATAACTCTACTGGAGATGTGGCTGAGCAGATCAGAGTAGAGTCTTCAGCATATTGGATACAGCTGACTTTTGGGATGACAGTATAAAGGTCGTTAATGAAGATGGAGAACAGCAAGGGCCCTAGTATAGAGCCTTGTGGTACTCTGAGGGTGTTAGGTAGAAGGTTAGAGAGTTTGTTCTGCCAGAGGCCAGCCTGCTGTCGACCATGCAGGTAGGATTGAAACCATTGGAAGGCTCCAGTATCTAGACAGTGTTTGCAGGGTGTGGAGTACAAGTTTGTGATCAACCATATCGTATGCCTTGGAAAGATCCAAAAAGAGGGCTGAGGATATATAATTAGTGTTGCAAGTATGGTTTATGGCGTTAGTAAAGGCTAGGAGGCCTGAAGTAGTGCTGTGATGAGGATGGAAGCCATGCTGAGTGTCTGCCATAATGCGATTTTGGATTAGGTGGTGCATGAATTGTCTATGACTAAAGTTTCCATAATCTTTGCAAGTGGAGAGAGTATAGCTATTGGCCTATTATGGGAGAATTCAGTAGAGCTGCCTCCTTTGTGAAGTGGGATTACATATGACATTTTCCAGATGGTGGGAAATTTAGATTCTACCATGGTTCGTTTGATTACCTTTGAGACGGGGTAAGCAATAGCATCATCTGATTTTGATATGTACTCGGCAGGGCGTTGATCAGCAGAAAGTGTAGTGGGTTTCACTGTTTCAATCAAGGTACGGAGAAGTGAAGTGGCGACTGGTTGGCAGCTGAACGCAAGTAGGTTTCTAGGGGTGCTACTTTCAGGACCAGGGGAGCTAGGATGTAGATGGCTAGCTAGGGCCTGAAATGTCTCAGTAAAGAACTGGTCAAAACTATCAGGAACATCTTCAGGGGTATTATCAATAGTAGCAGCAGGGATTGGGGTTGACGTTTGTCCAGGATGTAGTATATATGACATGCCACCTGTCAGGGTATGGCATTACTGGGTTCAGAGAGCCCAGTCCCCAGATCGGCTGTGTGGTGGCATCCCACACATGTGTTGTACGTTCCTGGCGAAGGGGATGGCTGCCTGCATACATGTGGCAACTGTGACATTGACACATGACTCACATAAACCACAACTGGACCATAGAGGCGATTCACAGGTTACCTTTGCACATGCTACCCTAGTAGTGTGATTGCCATGGTGAGTACCAACACATAGGGCCAATGGGGAACAACATACTGAAGGTGTGTATGTGTGGGTGTACCGCTACTGTTTCATAGCACTGACATATATGACTGCACACGTGGGTAAATGCCAGGTAAGACGTGTGCAATGTGTCACAGGCAACGTACATGTGTACAGGACAGACAGTGACGTTCTGTCATGTGTAAAGTTGACATACGTATCGTACGCTATGCAGATGTCACTAGAAGTCTACAGAAGCACTGTAACTCTGCATTGCAGGTGTAAGCAGTGTTCCAGGGAACCCCAAGCGAACATGCATGCAAACAAAGCTACAGTAAACAGGGCTGGAAGTAGTGCATTGTACAACAAAGAAGGGGTAACAATAACAGTAAGTAACAATGCAAATATGTAGGCACTATCAACATGTACCCAGGAGTACACAGCGCAAATGCCCATGGTAGAACTGATATTATGTCATAGTTATTTGTGATTTGGATTACATTGGTACTGCACACATATCTACATGCGCGAACATCCACATGGCATGGTCGTTGTGGGCAACTTGACACCATTACTGTACATGTCCACCATTGCATATCACTACTTGCGTTAGCTTTCCCCCTGTGCTACCCATGTATGCGGCTATCTGTTGACAACCTTACCACCGGCATGCAATTATGTGCAGCTGTTATACTTTGGTATTTACTATGGGTGCAGATAACAATTCAGGACATTCATACAGTTACTGCAGCAGGCATGCTGGGATAAACACACAGTCATAGCAGCACACTGTACTGTTACCAACATGATACTACTAATACACTTCTATGTAGTCACCCTGTGCATCAGCAATGTGTTTACCTGTTCCCGCAATAATGTTGGAGATTGCAGGAGGTGGCACAGTGTCATCATATGCACAGGGTGTGGATTAGGTATGCCTGGGTCAGCCACTGATACCACCAATTGACATGTGTGTGTATGTGTGTTGGTGAGGGACAGCAGTACAGGGTGGGGCAGTGTTGGTGCAGTGTGTGCGTGTATGTGGTCGCCTTAGGTGTTAACATTTCGCATGTGTGTATGCATGCACACAGTTCCACCTCATGGCTGCCATATACAGGGGTTTGTGGACAGCCACAGACTGCACCTGGCAGGCCATACAGATCAGTGTCTGTGTGCATGGACACGGTACCTGTGCCTGGCAGGGGTGCTACGGACCGTATCCAGTACTAAGCCAGACTGGGTACTGTCATCAGAAGCGGGAGTGTGTTGACTGGACACAAGTCCCTGTTGGGACTATCCAGAGCCACGTGCACATGGTCTCCTGGGGCGTTCCGATGACAGCACAGACCCAGCATTGCTGGGGCTGCTGCTGGCACTATGGGGGAGTGCACGAGCCTGTTGTCGTCCGCGCCGACTGCCAGCTGCTGCTGCTGCCGGCATATGGCCACGTCGATGCCACAAATGCCCACCATTGCCCTGGCTCATGGACATCTGGTTGTGGATCTGCTGTAATATGTCCCCACAACGTCTGTCTATGACATCAGTGAAGTTACGGATAGCATCCGCAATGTCACGCATACTGTCTGTCATGGCTGTGCAACATGTTCTCAGCTCCCTCAGACCCTGTCTGGTGTACCTTTCCATATGTGACTGTGCCTGCATGACATTCCGAAACATAGCTGAGGTTGACAGACCTCTTTGGGCACATCGGCCAGAGGCAGTACGCCCACGGATGCTCCCACGAGAACCCATGGGCAACTGTCTGTGTGGTACCATCGGAGGACCCTGCCCATGGCTGCTGTGTGGGGATGCATGTGCCACAGGTACCACATTACCCTGGTCTATGCCCACTGTATCCTGTCCATCACCTAGGGACAATGGTGACAAAGGATGTACTGGCAGGATGACTGTGCGCAATGATGGGGTTGACAGCTGTGTACTGTCAATTGGCTGACCAATGGCAGACCCTGACACACCTTCCTGTACCATTACACAAATATCATCATTACCAGTAGCCGTGGCACAGGATTCAGGTTCCCTGCTGCAGGTCACCAGAGCAGCCCCAGAACCTGTGGGAGGAAGACAGGAAACACAGTTTACTGTCTCCAGACATTGTTACCAGTGATGCAATTCTACACACATGCACACATGCACACGTGGACACAGGCACACATGCACACATGGACACAGGCACACATGCACACATGCACACGTGGACACATGCACACAGGCACACATGCACACAGGCACACATGCAGACATGCACACATGCAGACATGCACACGTGGACACATGCACACGTGGACACATGCACACATGCACACATGCACACGTGGACACAGGCACACCTGCACACATGCACACATGCACACATGCACACATGCACACATGGGCACAGGCACATCTGCACACATGCACACCCCACATTATTCACACAGAGCACTACTGAGTTACACTACTGTTACTAGCATTATCAGGACTATTATAGGTTATGTTAAACACACTCACCAGCATGGATGGCCTGCCTTGCTGTAACCCCGGAGTGACCTGCAGAAATGATGAGAGTAATGTCAGTGGGCACAACTGTGCCATTGATATTGCATATGATACAGTGTACAGAACAGTCAAGTGTACATATGGCATATTACCTGCATGCTCCATGTCGTGCTGCTGTGTGGAACCAGCCTCCATCATAATGCAGGTGTGCTGCTGTTGGTGTTCTGGGGCTGGAGCCACAACACTTAGGAGTAGCCCCTCCAGTCTGGTGAGGGGGGGATGTGTGGCCACCCCACCTCCTGTGGCAACCTGTTGCCTGTGGATATCTGATGCACGCTGACGGACACTTTGGATTAAATCACTGCAGTGATGTCGTACCTGCTCATATGTCCTGTTATGCATGCCAATTACATTTACTCTACGGACAAGGTCTTGCCACAGTGCAGCCCTCTCCTGCTGATTCTGACTGGTGCGGGAAATCAGGATATCATACTCCCGCACCAGGCTCTGGTGGATCTCCTCGTCTTCCACCACAGAGTAGGTGGGGTTACGCTGACGCGCCATCTCCCTGGAAGAGAACACAAACAGGATATCTGCAGACCATGTCAGCAATATATGGCACACATAATATACATGATACTCATGTGTAGTGATATACTACTACTCCCATATGTTGCATGTGTGTGTGTCGTGGTGGATACACAGGTACATGGCCAGATATCAGTGCTCAGCCAACACCTGTGCAACAATACCTGCCACATTCCACACAACATAGTAGCATGCCCCATCAGTCAGCACACACTGACAGGTGCAATGCACAACGTCACTCTGGGGGTTCATCCCAAGGTACTGTATGTGGGACACCGTCCACTACTGTGATGTGGACAGAAGTTACTCGGCCTGGATATACGTATCCCACCACCACCACCAGCACAGTAGACTACTTTGATATGTATGTGATTAGACAGTTATTCACTTGCTGGGACTGAGATGGTATCCATGCAGCACACTGGGCCAGTAGAAGCCACAAGCCACACTGCTGACCCCTTTGCAAATGCTTACCACAGACATGCCACAGATTGCATGGAACTTGCACACACATTTCTAACCCAGACCCTATGCACAAAGGTTAGGCATCCTGTCCGGTGGACCCCAGACAGAGGCAGATTGTATAACAATAGCAGGAGGCTACTGCAGGACAGAGCACATTCACATTAAGGGAAGGCATCTGTGGTCAGCACTGGTACTACGCTATGGTCCGTCATAACAACGGCCATGGCCTACTCTGGGAGGGAAATGGACACAAACACTATGGATGACCACAAGGCCTTCTTCAGTTATGTTACACATATGGACCACATGCCTCAGATATGCTCTGTGTTAATACACACCTACTTAACATTCACCAAACACACGGATATTGGCAACAATCTTGCAGACATGTTCGGTGCACGTAAACCCCCTCCTTCTCCCCCACCAGTTAAAATATGTATCACAGCTGGATGTAACCTCCCTATCATCTCATATGTCCAGGTGAGGGCCGCCCTCAGCAGAGAAGAACACACAGCATCACTGTGACCTCATGGTATCCCTGGATGTGTGCTACCTGCACTCCGAGAGGACATACAACCGCATATAACACTGATAATTTATCTTGGCCGTACTACAGGATATGTACCTGGACAGTGGCATACAGCAGCAGTGGTCCCACACCACTAAGGAGGCACCTCGACTGACCCTGGGAACTACCACATCGTATGCATAACCGGCCTGGTCTGCTAAGCTATGGAATTATGCAGTATGGGATGCATATGCAGTGATATCGGGTAACTGCAGACACTTGTTCCCAGCCAGTGTGCCTTTGTGATAGGCTGATCCTGCCTTTTGAACCTGGCTGACCTTTCAAAGTAGTCACTACAGCCATTGCTGGGGCAACGCACAGACAACTGCTGCCAGGATCATGGCCTAAGACTGATTGACATGTAATGTATGGTCATCCCCTTTTGGTGGAACTACGTACACACAACATATCACATGGACATACCTATGGATACAGACCTATGACACATTTGGGGGGTTCACAGTATGCACACTATTAACCTGCTACTTTGCATTACCTGTGTTTGTCGCAGCTGGTTGCGTTACCACTGCTTCTGCTTGCTGCTGCTACTGTCACTGCGGAGAGCTTCGGATGACAGAGTCACAGTGTATAATTTTTTTTTTTTTTTTGTTCTCTCTCTCTCTCTCTCTCTCTCTCACTTCATGCTCTCCCTCTGTCTGCTTCCAGACAGTTCAATGAATGTATTGCATGTGTGGAGTGTTAGCACTGGATGCTTTTGTAGGTATCTGCATAGGTCCATGTGATGGCCTCTGCACCAATTGTAAGCCAACATTTGCTAATTGCATACAGCCAGTTGTGTACTGATTGCAGTTCTCACTGTAATTTCAGGTCAGTGCTATAAAAGGGTATGTGGGATAGGCGTTGCCCTTTCAGAATGTAAGGGCGGGGACCATGCTGGTATGCTGTGGACAGTGTTCTGTGAGTGTAAAGGTTAGTATCTCTCTCATGATTCAGGCTGTGTTGTATATTCACATTTCTACATTTCTCTCTCATGTTCCCTGTAGCAAGTGTGTATGCACAATGACTCCTACAGCTATATATAGATATATATTTATATATATATATATATATATATATATATATATATATATGTACATATACATACATTTATATATGTACTTTAACTGACATTATTATCTACAAGCTACCAACTAGCATGGCTGTTTCTGTTCACACACTACTATTATGGAAATCCAGTAGTTTTGACAGTAATTCTGAATGACATGGTTTGTGTACTACACATCCTATATTCCCTTTACATTCATCCCTACTATTACATGTTATATTTATTTTAGCACAATGTTCTTGTATAAGAGTCATGGCTTAGTGGTAGGTCATACAGACTAGTGTTTCCAAGGTCCTGGGTTTGGGACTGACAGTGGGATTTTATTTTGCTTTTGAACTGAGTACAGGACCTGTCAATCAAAGTGACTAAGGCACTTTTAAGCAGTTGTAACTGGGTTAGCGCTGGTTTGCGTGGAGCTCACGCATGTGCACTGGCGGTTAGCTCACTTACAACCGCTTAACGGTGCTTACTCTGGCGCACACCCGCGCTATTTTCTTTGAAAGAAAAGAAAATGGGGAGACAGGAAAGTGGTGAAAAAGGGGTCACAAAGAGGGCAAGACAGTAGGGAAACAAGCTTGGGATTTGCAGGAGGGATGTAGGTAAGGCCCATAGCTGCCCATTTCTTCATCAGCAACAGCTGTGCATATGTATGTAATTTGGTGTGACATTTGAAACCTTCCACCCCTGAGAGAGGTGTCAGGACAACAATAATACTTGTTGTACAGCCAATTGTAATTGATAGATTCCATGTCCAGCAGACATGTGTGCGGAATGGGCAGCTATGTATGGGGCGTAATTTTTTTGTGGGTACAGAGTGCCCTTTTTTTCAGGTGAGAGTGGTATGTCAGGTGAAGGAAGTTGGTACAGCTGGGGAGGTAGGTTGGGTAGGTAAACAGGCAAGACAAACAAGATGCATACAGGGGCGGTGTATGACACGTGTGGGGGGGGTTACACAATTGACGGGGATGGAGGTTTGGATATCCAGAGCCCATGAGCCCACAGATGGCAACAGTGGAACTGATATCCTCACCCATAGGCAGTTGCCACTGTTCCTTCACTGCCCAGGACGGGGCTGTGCTGGGGGCTATGTAGGCTGGGCAACAGGCATGCCCATTAGTTGCGCCACCCGTGCCTCAAGCTGGCATAGGGGCTCGAGAACAGAGTCCCGAATCTCCCTATGCACCACAGTCCGGACGCTACGGAGGGTGAGTGGTGGATCTCCTCCGGCCACACTTGCAGAGGGGGGGGCGAGCCCCATCCCCTGCAGCGCTTCCACCCGCAGGTGGCACAGGGCCACCGAAGGAGGGTCCGGACTCGGCACTAGTGCCAGGTGCACTCGCCAGCTGAGGTGGGAGAGGTGGGTCCGCTGGAACCCGCCTTCCCTGTCATCCTATGTTTTGCATTATGTCATGACAGTTTGGGTTAGTGACATATAATACCATTCACAATTAGTTGTAACAGCATGCATTAGTATTCCCATTAACCAAACACCCAGATATTCACACCATTAAACAGCGTGCATAACACATGCATAATTTGAACAGAAATACACAGTCCAACAACATGCAGGGTTAATTGATGGCAATAGGCCATCAGGTTTGGATGTATGAACAGGGCAGATGCATCAACGGACATGCAAATATATATGACCCAACAGGACAAACGTCCAGGGGTGTTAATTGTGATTGCACATACCATTTTCACGTGGAATGGGTTATATGTGGTTATAGGGTGGGGTAAAGAAAATAATATTAACACCTTTGAATACCAATACATATGCTGTACATTTCTAATAGCTACAGTTATATACACACTACTGTTCTAACTACAGTTTCCTATATGATAACTATTTCAACTTGGTGATAGGACTGTTACTGCAACATCAATATACATTTTATTGTTCTTCATACACATTCATATCTAGCTTTGTTCAGCTACATCATCCTGCTACATTTGCTTTATATAGCTGTAGACAAGTGTGGATGTTTGGTATATCAGACAATCATCCTATCTGCATATTGCAGACTGAGAGCAACATATCCAGATTTTGGGATACACATTCCAGATGCAGCAACACTTTGAACATATTTCGCTGTTTGGTTTTGATTCTCACATGCATTTCATTCTGTCTTGACTACAGTATACTTTATTCAGGGGTTATTACTACTGTATTGCTGGATTCATGACACTTTCTCACACTCTCTCACTTGCTTTCATTTTACTATTCAGGATGGTACTTACTTCTAGGCTTTATTGACATGTTTTACCTGTAGTTATGACAATCCTTTCCAGCAGTCTCACTTCTGTCATGTTTCAGTATTTCAACAGGGCTATATTTCACACGTGATTTCATCATCTTCTGCAGCTATACTTTTCAGCCTGCTGCAGGTTGTGTACTATTTTCTTACAGGTAGGGCATTTTTATTTCAGAATATATGTCAGACAGTTTCATTTTTCGGTTTAACTTACAGGCTGAAACACACTTTTGTAATCAAGCAATACTTGCAGACACTTTCACACTGTTACTTGCACATTTTATTCCTTACTGACTCCACTGCACTCTTTTGCTGACTGTCATACTTTTATATTTCTTTACAGTTACTGGTAGTGGATTACTGACCTGCCTGGTGGCGCAACCGCACCAGCCTATCGCCATAGGCTCTGCGGTTCGCAGAACGGACACCTGCAGCTGTAATATAAATGAAGTAATATTGGAATACACATCTCCATAATATCAGCTAGTTTAATTTCTTACATACATAATTAAATGTAACTTACTCAGTAGTGGGGCGTTGGGTGTTTGCCGGGCCTCCTGGATCCAAAGGTTCAGTTGGTCCTGCTTGCGTCTCTTCAGGTCCGCATGGTGGTGACGGACCTGCTCACCAGTCCTTGGAATCCCTGTGGCACTGGTGAGATCATGAGACAACCGGTCCCACGCCTCGGCTCTGTATGCTCCCCAGAGGACCTGGCCCTGCATGAGTTGGGCCTCATGATTGTGGACCAAGAGCCAGACCATGTACCTGGACTCCTCAATGCCCCACCTCTGTGCTTGAAAGCAACTACCCTCTCCTACTCCTGTCATTCTGCCTGCAGGTCAGTTCTACAATCGTTTATGCTGTGTATTCCCGCCTATGGGGCTTATATAGTCCGTTTTTCCTGCATATATCTGTGATTGGCCATTTTGGAATTGTATCAACTTCAGTAAACCTGCATTGTCATATTAGCTATTATTGCATTTATAGGTACTGCTGTCATGGCTTAGTGGTTCAGTATCTTGACTAGGGTGTATAGTATCCTGGATTCGAACCTGGCCACTGCTTTTTATTTTTCATGACTGTCTAGACATGCTGAGGGGTGTGTCTGTGTAAAGGCAGTTTTGATACCGCTTGCTCAATGTTGCCCGTCGGTTAGCTTGTTTGCACGGTGCGCAGCTCCGCGCAAATGGGGTACGCTGCTTTAAGCCTCATTTGGCTATCGGCATGCATATTACGCTCAGCTCAGTTAGGGTCACATAGATTTAGCATGTTAAACCACTGCTCAGCAACGGGCACTCATTTTGCACCAGTTAAACCACTGCTCATCTATGGGCAGATGCACTCACTCTGTTAAACTGTAGCTCAGCTATGGGCACATCTGGCATTTTTTATTCTTTTGTTACCTCACATTTCTTCAATATAAATGGGCTATTTCATTACATTTTACATAAAATGTGGTTTTATGTGTACATATTTGTCAGGGACTTGTTTCCTGCTTATTTTGCTAAAAATAAAGAAAATGGTGCTGTGGGGGCTCAAACCATGATTGCCTGCTCTTCAGCCAACATCTCTACCTCTACGCTACTGCTTCCTGGCTTATTTTGCATATTTAGTTCTTATATGCTTTCCCACTGACTGCTAACTGTAGCTGCGCTACGGGCACGCCCGCGCAAATGAGCGCACTCACAGTTAAACATTTTTACAATTTAAAAAAAATATATAACATGTTTATTTATATGTTTTCTGTTCATAGTCTGTGGGGGCATGTGTTGTGTTCTGTTTATTCACATTTCCGTGGACTCTGTCGTGGGTGTTTACTTTGGGAACTTTTCCTCTTCTGGGGGCGTGTCCGCTTACAGGGCTCGGCCTACGGACACACCCCCTACTGTCTTACACGGACCATGTTAGCCTTAAGTGTGATTCAGCATGCTCTCATGAATATGCAGAGCATGCTGACATCACTCCGTTTAACTGCAGCCTCCGTGTATGAGTTATAACTCTTACACGGAGGCTTCGTGAATCCTGCCCATTGTTATAATACAAAAAGTTAGATTAAAATACAAGCCTACCTTGTTGAAAAATAAATTACAGTAATTTATAAATAAAATAAGAAAAGAGTTTGATGAACAATCCACAGAAAAAATGTTATATTTCAAATTAAGTATTCTATCTTTCTAAGGCTCTTAATTTTAACAAAGAATAAATTGAACTAAGTTCGTTCAAACCTGGCCAGGAACAAGCATTTAATCTGAGTTGCCATAGCAAATCCTTCCTTTCCAAATAAAGTCCTATAGGACCTGCCCTTGGATCAATTTAAATTTGATCAATGAGCATATACTTAAAAGTGTGGTCTGGACATTCATTAATGTGTCTTGCCAGTGCATTGTTGTCCTTACCCTTTCTGATGTTATATTCATGTTCATATATTCTGTCTCGGAGTCTACATTCAGTTTTACCTACGTAGAAACCGAGACAAGAGTTCACAAGCTGCCAAAAAAACCACATTTCTAGAATCACAGTTGTATTTATTTTGCAAATGGATTATTTCACCTCTCACAGTAAAGGTATCCCCTACTTTGATTTTTCTACAATATGGGCAAAAGTCACACCTTGTCATTATACTAGGGGTGCCATGTCGAACAGTAGGGTTAACCCTCTTTAAAATATTTTTAAAACTTTGTCCCTTATGAAACACTATTGTGAGGGTGTCTGTTGCCTTACTTACTTCTAACCTGTTTATCATTTAATAAAATTTCCAATTCTTATTAAGGACCCACGTAATAAACTCATGGTGCCCATTGTAAGTCGTAACAAAAGCCAATGTGTATTGAATAGTGGTTGTGGTTTCAATGCTATTAGTTTTTGCATCATCCTGTTCAGAAATAGAAGAATCCAAATTTTCATTATGCAAGATAGGGCGGTAAAAAAACGATCTCCCTCTTGTTAACCACTTCTGATTTTAACTCCTCCAGCACACTTAAAGGGTAACCTCTCCTTGTAAACATACTACACAAAGCTCACCACCACACAAGGAAAGAAGCCAGTGATTACCTTTATGTTTTATTAAAATTATAGTCTAGTCCAGTAGCTGATCCACAATGTAGTCGCACAAAACAGGTAAAATAAGCACACACTGGATCCAATAAAATCTGGTTAGCAGCAAATTCAAAGCATAAAATGCAGACTCCTCTAGCGCCTTGGCTCTTCAGCCTTTACAGAGTATATCCCTACTTCACATATTCTACCTTTAAATAGCATGATTACAAACAATTAACCAATCACAGACTTAAATTAATTAAAGAAAACATTTCCAATGACATTCTTGATTCATTCCATACAGAATTAAAGTGTTACATTTCAGAATTAAAGTAGATTCTAACTTCCAGAGTTGTCTTTTAATATCAAAGAAGTACATTTGTTGTACTTGTCCCAAAATTGTAGCTTGCAAGCCTTGTTTATTTCCACTGTGACATTCTTTTAAAATCTAATGCAACAGGGCTTTCTTCTTTGCCCTTCTTAACATCCCTAACATGTTCCATCAATCTTTGTTTGAAAATTCTTTTACTTTCTCCTATGCATACCTTACCACAGGGACATTTCAAACCATAAACTATTCCAGTACTGTCACAGGAAAATCTCCCTTTGCATGTAAAATACTTTTCATTAATTTTTATCAAAACTTTTTACTACATGCTGGCAACAACTGCACTTTCCACAAGGGAAAGTGCCTGTTGCACCTACCCCCAAACTCCTATAACTTACAGGCAGCTGAAACTTGCCATGCACCAAGAAATCTCTTATACTTCTACCTTTCGAATAAGAAAACATGGGACACTCATTTGCTCTTATATTAAGGAATTTATTTTTTTCTAAAATACCCCAATGGTATTTTACCAAATGTATTAAAACTTCTGTAAACACTGTATATTTGGTCACATAACATATTTTTTGTTTATCCTGTTGATGCACTCTGCCTTGCATGCTATACCTGCTTTTAGTATTATTTTGTTGTACTACCCTCTTTTAATTTTCTTCCACCACTGTTTCCTTGTAACCTATAGTTACAAACAAGTGTGCTGTTTTTTTTCTATTTCCTTATCACACTCTTTTGTATCACTACATAATCCTTTTATTCTAAGCAATTCCCCATTGGGAATATATTTAATAGTGTGGGGGGTGGCAACTTTCCCCATGCACTATATGAGTACTCCCTTCAAATTTTCTATGTAAACTGGTTTGTATTCTACCATCATTACAGAGCTATATCAAGAAGGTTTACTTTAACACCTGTCTGTATTCCATCAATCTTGATATTATAGGGATTTATCTGAATCTTTTGATCAAATGCATTCACTTCTTCCCACCCCCCTTCACAAATGAATATTAAATCATTGATAAATCTATAATAACTTATGACATATTTCCTAAAAAATTCATTACTATATACATATTTGTTTTCAAACATGCCCATGTAAAGATTTGCATACATGGGGGCAAAACCTGCCCCCATGGCTGTTCCACGAAGCTGCCTATAAATGTCCCCATTGAACTCAAAGATGTTATTATTTAAACAAAAATGCATTGCTTCAATAATAAAATGTGTTTTAGGCAAATCCTTATAAAACTACTATTGCTTCTAAGCCATGTACATGTTCAATATTTATATATAAACTGGTAACATCCATAACAATGAAAAACATGTCCTTCTTCCACTTTGCATTTCTGATTTTACTTAAAAAAATCAAAGGACTATTATATATAAGACCTTAGCTTCACTGCTTCTTCTTCTTTCAAGTAGGAATGTAAAAAAAAGAGCTAAGTTATGTGTAAATTAACTGCATGCAGTGACTATGGTACGTCCTGGTGGATCCACTAAACATTTGTGTATTTTAGGGACACAAAAGAAGTATGCCATAGTGTTATCTTTAACTGCAAATTTTTATATGACATCCTCTTGTGAGAAATATTTTAGTCTTAACCCCTTCATTAGCAGTTCTTTGTATATAATTACTGCTTCTTGTAACATCCCAGCTCCACCAAGGCATAAACTTTAACATTCTTTAAATGAGCATAACACATATTCAGATACTGATTATAATGAAGCACTAATACTACACAAAAGGTCACACTCTTTAATAAATTCACATTCCCCTGAAACCATTCTTGCAGCTCTTACTAACTGCCCTTTCACCACAGATCTTTTTTGGTGATAATGGTGTGCACTAGTGAAGTTCAAGAATGTATTTGAATAAGTTGGCTTTTGATAAGTTGTTGATACATATTTCCTGCTCATCCTATCCTTTTCCAAATGAACATCTAAATAAGCCTGTTCATTATACCTCATTGTCTGACTGAATCTTAGAAACTCAGTTGTATAATTTATATATTCAATAAATGTATTTATTTTATTTTTTTTATTTATTTACATTTGTTGACCTGGAGTGTCCGACTGGATGTAAGTCCATTTTCAGCCGAGGCCCGGGGAGAAAAGCTCCACAGTTAAAATATACAGACAGTGGTTACATTGGATTTACATAGCAATTAACAATTTGATCAACATAGCAATTAACAATTACAAACATAGTTACAGATGAAGAACATAGTACTTTCCAACAGTTCCTGTTCACCTCCATCCCAGATGATACAAATATCATCCAGGTACCTCGTGTATAGTCATAGTTTGCTACTGTGTTTGCTAAATAGCAAAAAGGTATGCTTCCAACGGATCATAACCATGTTGGCAAAAATTGCTCCACATGGTGAACCCATTGTGACATCTGTTTTTTGCAGAAAATATTTGCTTTCAAAATATATATAGTTATTCTTAAGTACCACATCCAGTAACACTTCATACAAATAAATTTTGTCATGGGGAACAACTTTGTTATGTAAGAACTGTATGACTCACTGAACCCCCAAATCCTGGGGGATTACACTGTATAAATCTTTAACATCAATGGTCACCATTATGTCAGTCATATGAAATTTGAGTTCACTGATTACACGTAAAAAGTCCTATGTGTCCCTACAGATTTGTTTTTCCCCCACTAAATAACCTTTTAATTTTGAATCAAAATATTTAGCATAACACAAGGTTGCCGAATTTCTACCATCTACAATTGGAGGCATAGGGGGATCAGTAATAGTTTTATGTAATTTTGGGACTCTGAACATAGTTGGAATTTCGGGAGAAAGCATGTTAAGGTAATTGGATATAGTGCCTTCAATGAAAAGGTCATTCAGAACCTGGTTAATTTTTCACTTAGCACCATTTGTTTCATTTAAATAGACCTCTTGATATGTGTGAGTCTGATTTTTTGTTGTTTCAAAAATACAATAAGCTCATTTTCCTCCCTAGACATATTCATATTAACCTTACCACTTCCAGACCTATTCCTAATATCCAATTCAAATACCCTCTCAAAGGTTTGTAACATGGAATGCAACAGGGGGTTGAAGGTGCTAGGAAAGTACAGTTGTGTACTCTTACCATAAATATAGATGTTCGAGTGTGATCACTGTTGCAGTCATCACTGTAGGGTTCTTCCTGCCAGCAGCAGCCCCCGATCGGCCAGAATCCCAAAGTATGGATCGGGCACCAGCTGAGGTCGCATTTATCCTGACGTCAATGCGCCGGAAGGTATAAAGACCTCAGCTGACGCCATTTCCCCAGTTTTTCTTGCCCCAGATGTCAGGTGCCCAGAAAGAAAAGGCTAAAAAAGAAACCATGCCTAAAACCTCAGCAGCCAAAATACCTCATAACAGACAATACTCAAGGAAAAAACAAAAGAGGGGATAGGAGGGAGGGTAACCCAGACTGCAACAGTGAACACACTCGAACATCTACATTTATGGTAAGAGTACACAACTGTACTATGTCCTTTGTGGTTCACTGTTGCAGTCATCACCGTAGGGTAGAGTCCCAAAGCTAAGAAATGGTGGCTGGAGGAGAAACAGAGAGAGTGGTTGCAAAACCTTGCAAAACCGCAGAAGCAAAACCGGCCCTGGATTTAGAATAGAGAGGGAGGTTGTAATGCTTAGAAAAAGTATGTACAGAACTCCAAGTAGCAGCTTCCAAAATAACCTTGGCAGGAACCCCACAAAGAAATGCTGCTGAAGTAGCAGTAGCCCGGGTAGAATGAGTCCTAACATTAACAGCAACCGGATTGCCATGATAAGAGTAACAGAACTTGATGCAATGGGCAATCCACTTGGAAATGGTTTGCTTAGTGATCGCTTTCCCCTGAACAGTAGGAGAATAAGCGACAAACAACTGATCAGATTTCTGGAATATCTTGGTCCTGTCCAGGTATAGATGAAGCTGTCTGTGCACGTCTAGAGAGTGCAAAAGACTTTCTTCCTCACTTTGAGGATTAGGATCAAAGGTAGGTAAATGAATAGACTGATTCAAGGCCACTGCCGAAACCACCTTGGGCATAAATGTGGGATTAGTCCGTAGAGATACCCTGCCCTGATGAAAAATAAGGATGGGTTCTACAGCCATGAGTGCTTGCAATTCCGAAATTCTTCTAGCAGAGGTAATAGCTAAAAGAAAAGCAGTTTTCCAAGTCAAAAAAATTAAAATCCGTGGAAGCTGCAGGTTCAAAAGGAGACAAAGTTAATTTCTCCACAACATAGTTAAGATCCCAAGTGGGAACAGGAGCCCTTATAGGGGGCAGAATATTCTTAGCCCCTCTAAGAAATTGTTTAAGTAATGGATGAGAAAAAATCAGAAAAGAATCTGAAGACATGTTATAATTAAACCTTTTTCCAAAATAATAAAAGGCAAAGTTATATCTACGCCTAATAGTACGCTGATTAAACCTAGCACAAAACACACAATTAGCAACGTCGTAGTCAGGACCCAGGCAGGGAATACAGTAAGAGTGAAAATCCCTATAAGGTATTTGCTTCCCACAAGAAATACAATTATTAACTTTTTCTGACATCTGACTGGAGCAAGAAAAAGACCTCCCCAACGGGGTACTTATCTGTAAAAAAATGAAAATCCTGGGGTTAGATCCAAAAACAAACAGGAATAGGCCGACCGGCATCAGAGAACTGCAAAGGGCACTGTGTGGCAAGAAAGACTGGGGAAATGGCGTCAGCTGAGGTCTTTATACCTTCCGGCGCATTGACGTCAGGATAAATGCGACCTCAGCTGGCTCCCGATCCAGACTTTGGGATTCTGGCCGATCGGGGGCTGCTGCTGGTAGGAAGAACCCTACAGTGATGACTGCAACAGTGAACCACAAAGGACATCATTGTGTAGACTCACATTATGCTGTTCATTTGTACACAACAATTTTTAATTAATTTTCTACAAAAACATCTTAAGGTCAATTAAAACATTAGGAAGATGTAAATTGGTTTCTTGTACAAAAGTTAAACCTTTTGATAACAAATTAGCCATCTCTATAGTAATTGTAGTGCTAGAAAATTTGTAAACCTTAAAATCATGTTTTGTATTGCAAATTTCAGTTAATGGACAGTCAACAAAAGCACTGGACTGGCAAGCAGTAAAGCCATCAACTGACGGCTCGATAGTCCTGTAGTAAAGTTTGTTAATTGTTAGTTCCATCACCTATTGTTCCTTGGCTGTTGTTTCTTCACTGGGGTTGTGGCCACTTTGTCATGTTCCGTTGCCCCCCCCCCCCCCCCGATAAACTGAATGAAAATCCTGCTGATTGTTGCAAAACTCCGGTGGATTAGAAAAATTCTTGTTCTGCTGGAATTGATTATACTTCTGCTTAATTCTTTCAGACCTTCTTAATGTAGGAAAGTCATGATTTCCAGTCTGTTCAATGTCAATGTCATCTCCCTCCACCTGATAGCTTCTACGGAAGTTCTCCTGATGCACATGATTAACTTCAGGTGGAGGGTACCATATTTGCTGTTGTTGTGGGACCTGTGGTGATTTTTTTGTTGTTCCTCCTATTATCCCACATCTGCGATTGCGGGTGCATGGGATATGCTCTGCTTCTCTACAGTCATCACTGTCCCTCTCCAATTTTTGTCTTTTAGTAGTGCGCATTTTATCAAGATGCTGCTCTATGTTATGAAATGTGTGCATATGCTTTTCTTTAACCCTCTCATGTTTGGTGTCATTCATAAGATCATAATCCAGTTTGTTAGGGTCCTGTAGTAATTCATCCATAAGAAGTCTGTTATATCTGATAAGGATAATAAGGAATTTGCAGCTAATGTTATTAAAAAAATCAAGTAGTTCACAATATAAAGGCCACTGGTTCTTGGCCAGGTTTGAACAAACTAAGTTCAATTTATTGTTTGTTAAAATTAAGAGCCTTGAAAAGACAGGAATACTTAATTTGAAATAGAAATTTTTTTCTGTGGAATGTTCGTCAAACTCTTCTATTATTTTACATATAAATTACTGTCATTTATTTTTCAACAAGGTAGGCTTGTATTTTAATCTAACTTGTTAAACAAGTTTTAAATGTACAGCATGTTTTATTACTTTACATATTTTTATTACTTTTCACACTTTTTTATTTTTTTATAAGATGCAAAGGAAACTTCAGAATTTTAGTTAGGGAGTTCATAATATTCCATTAAATTAATGAACTGCTGGTTGACTAATGCTTAGCTGTTAATGAGTACTAATTAATCAATTACTTTAATTTAGGTGATTTAATTAACTGTATTTAAGGTAAAGCCATTTTGAAATTGTCATCTGATGAAGTTCATTTGTTTTTAATGGACGAAAGCACTTATCATTAAAGTTTCAAGTGAACCTTCTCACTTCTCTTTGGATTTTTGTTTTTTTTACATTGTCTGTTTTTGTTATATTTCTGTCTTAGTACAGTACAGGATAGGTTGAAAGGCTAGTCAGGGGACAAGAACGATGGAGAAGTGAAGGGAAAAGTAGTTAGAGGTACTAAAAGGAAGAAATGAGATGAGAAAACACGGAAAAATAGGAAGAGCAGAAGAAGGACATAATAGCAATAAAATTCACAATCACATTGTGAATATTGACAAAAACTATTGAATATCAGAGTGTGAATATTTAGGCATACAATCTGTGAAAAATTGAGCAGTTCAAGTATGTAACTTCTGTCACTTACTACTTTAATGCAAGCATAAGGAAAAGAAAATAGGCCATGCAAATATAACCGTAATACAGTCTGTACCTAATCGCACTTGATATTTTACTATTGGCTTGTGGCACAAAGCAGTTACTAGTTGTTTTGGCATCTCTGCATCTGCGCGTGAGACTGAGACACTGTTTTTTATGTGCTTAATAACATAATATTCTAGTTAGTAAGCACAGTATTCAGCTAATTTTCAAGAGTATTAACTGATTAAATAAGTAGTGGAATCTGAATAAACATATTAGCATGAATAAGTTCTTTTGAAATGCATGCATTCTGGATTCAACAAATTAAGCCAAGCAAAGACTGTATCAGGATAAGTAGAAAGGAGGATTAGTAAAGTGGAGGTTAAAGAAACAGAAACTCAGGTTATGGATTACCTGCAAAGTAAAGGATTTAGTGCAGAAAATCTAACCCAGATAACTTCACAGCAGGAGAGAGCAATGGATACCAAAATCAAGGAGAAACCAGTGGAGCAGGAAATGTCTGATCAGTTGCCATATGAGGATGCTTTGGAGCCTTTCATAGGAAACCAGTACAAACATTCAGCTGGAGTTGCACAGCAAGGAACAGGAAACTGTGGCAACTCTGACTCAGTCAGTGTTGTTGAGTAATAGGTCAGTTAGTTCTGATATGGAAGAGCTTCAGATGACACAGGATGAAACTGAAGGGAATGTGGCACAGGAAGATGCTCTGGAACTTTCTATACAATGTCCACAGGAAATGGAGAACAAAGAATGTGCCCTCAGTTTAGAAGAAAATGATCAAAGTGAAGAATCACTTGATTTAATAGAAATGGACAGATGTATTAAGATCAATGAAAGAAACAGACTACAAAAAAGTCAATAAAACCTCAAAACCTAGAAGTATGATAAAACGAAATGAGCACAGTAATTAGGAATGTTTACAGAGTTTCATGAGATATAACATAAGCAAATTGTATATATTACTGTGCAGCTAAATCAATAACTGGTAAAGTCTTGCCACAAAAACATAGGGTAGTAAGGGAAACGAAGGGGCAAAATCAAATGCCATCATAGAAGTATCTAATAGTGAAAACTATAAAGCAATTAAGACAAGAGGTGCCACTGTTAGAAGAGTAAAGAAGAGGGAACAGATCAACAAAAATTCTTAAAAATATAGACATGATAAAAGCAATGTGGAGTATCAGAACAGATCAGGATCTATTGTGTACTATCACAAATAATAAACTAAACATATCAACACAGGTAAAAAAAAAAAACCTAGAAGATATGCAGATAAATATAAAGAAAAAGTATAAAATAAGAAATTTATTGATGAGCCAAAAAAGTTTTATAGAGAACTGGGAAACAAGGCAAAAGGAATTGAAACATCACCAACAAAGAAGAAAAAAATACATTTTGGAGAAATATCTGTGAAGATCCTGTGCAATATAACAAAGATGCTAAATGGATAGAAGAAGAAAAAGAAAGAACAAGAAGTTCAAATGTACAGGATATGAAATGGGATTAAGTAACAGCCAGACAGATTGAAACAAAGTTAAGAAAAGCTCCTAAATGAAAAACCCCAGGCCCAGATGCACTACCTAACATCTGGCTAAAAAAACTGACATATTTACATGAAGATTTAGCCATTAGTAAGAACCATTCATATGCACACCCAAACCAGACACTAGTCTGGTTAACAATAAGAAAAACAATACTCCTACTTAAGAGTGAACCTGCAACCTATCCTAAAAACTCTAGACCAATAACTTGCCTTCGATGACGTGCAAACTATATACTGGAATTGATGCTGACAGTTTATGGTCATTTATAAGAAAACTCAATGATGGCAGTAGAATATGAGGGTAATAAAAGAATGTCAGATGGAACAAAGGATCATTTGTTGTCAAATAAAGTCATAATTAAGAACTGTAAAAAGGGGAGGAAGCTTAATACGGCATGGATAGAATATAAAAAAGTGGATAGACTATAAAAAAAGCATTTGACAGTATCCCACATTCATGGAAAAAAAGACTGCTTAAAAATGTATAAGGTACACCCTACTGATTGATTACATTACAGCAACCTTGAAACAGTGGCAAACTACTTTGCAGTTAAGCCATGAAAAAGGACAAATTATTATTCCAGGGATAAAAATTCAAAGGGGGATATTCCAGGGTGGCTCTCTGCCACCACTGCTATTTTGCCTTTCCCTTAACCCATTAAGTTGACTACTTAACAGATTGGGTCAAGGGTATAATTTGGCTCACAGAAAACAAAAAAGCGCAAAGACTTCTCATCTTTTTGTAGATGATTTAAAACTATATAGTTCATCAGATGAAGAACTGAAAGCACAACTGCAAGTGGTCAAACATTTTCAGATATATAAGAATGTCATTTAGTCTTGATAAATGTTCAAAAACAACCTTTAAAGCAGGACACCAAGAAAATATCAGTTTGGGAAAGGAAAGTGACATGAAAGAACTTGAGTAAAAATGATTGTATATAGTAATGTCTTTCAGCTTTTCCCAGTTAGGGGTTGCCACAGCAGAATGCTGGTTTGCTTATGATTGGCAGTAGACTTGTACAGTGCTGAGGTGCCAGCCTGATGCCCAACCTTCAACAAAGGCACATGCGTTTATGCACACACCTACCTGCATGTCTTTAAATGTCACCTGACTGGGGAGAGGACATGCAGACTCTACACTGAAGGCACTCCAGCTGAGAATTGAACCAGAGAACCTCTTTTTGTGAGGTGACAATGCTAACCGCTGCACCACCGCAGCCTGTTAGTGCAGTGATTGTATATATATATTTGAGAATTGATGAAGGATCCACAATAAAACATGAGCAAATGTGAATAAAACTTAGTAAGGAATATTTTAGAAGACTTTAATAATGAAAACAGTGTTCACATCTAGGAAGAAAGTCCAAGCTATAAACCAATTTGTTCTTCCTGTCCTAACTTACAGTTTTGAAGTAATTGACTGTCACCAAAAGGTGTTGGCTAGGTTGGACAGGAAAACAAGAAGGATGCTTCATGCTCATCAAATGATTTATAAAAATCAATGCTTGCCAAGATTATATATTCCCTGTTCTGAAGGAGGTATGGTCCTCCTTGAAACAGATTACATGTATAGTAAAAATCGTGGGACTGCATACATATCTGCTGACCTCACAAAACACAAATGTAGTGAACGTTTTGAAACATGAGGAGAATAATTCTAAGATGACTTCCCTGCTTAGTTTAGCAGAGGCATATTGATGTCAAGCAGGAATGTCAATCAAACCAGAAGTAGATAAAAATCGAGCAACCAAATATACCAAAAAGCAAAGAAAGAATATAAGGCAAAGGATCAGATGAGAAGGCAAGCATTGTGGAAAATGTATAAATATAGTTGAAAGTATAGAGAACTCTTGGAACAACCTTTTGTTGATCAGGATTGAAGGCAGGAATGGTTATGAAGAGGTGAATTTAAACCAAAAGATGAAACGTTAGTATTGGCAGCCCAAGATAATGGACTACGTACATGTTGGTTTACAAAGTCCATTGAACATGTGGGAGAAACAGACAATTGTAGGTTTTGTGAAACAGAATTGGAAACAGTCACACATCCTGTTGCTGGTTGTGATATACTAATGGCAGAAGGACTGTATACTGAAAGGCATAATAATGTGGCAAGACTGTTGCATTGGAGATTGTGCAAACATTATAAAGATGAAGTAGCTGAAAAACTCTGGAAAAATAAGCCACAAAACATAGAAAATTATGTTCACATCACATGGGATCACTCATTACCAACAGTTCAAAAATAGATGTGAGAAAACCAGATATAGTAGTCCATGAAAAAAAGACAGAAGTTGCATTGATCATTGAAACTGTTGTACCAAGTGACTACTGTCTCTTATGTACAGAGAGACACAAAGTCATAAAATACCAGGATTTGCAAGCAGAAATGAAGTAAATGTGGAAGAAAGATACCCAGACAGTTCCAGCAGTAGGAGCAATGGGTCTTATAAAATGGTACTCAGGTGTGGTTTGCAATCATATTTAGATATGTTACCGATACATCTAACTCCATATGAATTGCAAAAGGAGTCATTACTGGGCACATTGAGGGTGCTGTGAAGAGCACTTCTGGCTGACATCAAAGATTGAAACAATACTAATTTCATGAACTTTCATCATACTTTGAGTTAGGAATGAGGTCCATTCCTGCCATGGCATTAGAAACCCAAAGACTTTGATAAATTAAAAAAGTGAGTAGCCATATTTGTAAGAATCAGGTCAGTAATGCCCTAGGTGCGACCTTCATTATTAGTTCTGAGAAATTTACTGTAATGTACAATATGGTCAGAGAGACATTGTCCATTATTGCTATGTTCCAGCAATGATCTGATGTGTGCCATTCATTTTATAGCAAATGTACTTTGCATTTTCATCCTGATATACTTTAGTTGTTTTAATTATTTATTTATTTGCTTTTGGTATTTCAACATCAATAGTGCTTATTAGAAGCAGAAATCTGTGCTGGGGTTGCTTCTGTTGAGAAATGCATTCCTAACTGGTAGACATGCACAGTGAACCAGTCAATGCGTGATGTACTATTGAGAAATATTTGCTGTAAGAGCTAATACAGTTGCAGAGATATCAATGATTATGTTGTGTTTACCAGCTAAGTAAATTTCATAAAAGTGGTTTGTCTTTTTAATGTGCAAAATGTTACTGTTAGATTTGATGGGGTTAGTGAGATATGGTCTGGTATTTTTATATAGTCATTTATTCACAACAAATCTGTTAATGTATTCAGTCTAACAAAATCTGTGTCTCTGATTCACAGCAAGCAGATATAATATGGTTTATAGCCACTTCACTCTGAGATGTATAAATCTTGAACAATACGAAACACTTTCTATGTTTGCATTAACAAAGCAGATTGGGGTATGATACTGTTGTGATACCAGTACTATGCAAGCATTGGTGTTTATGTATACTAAATATAGTCGGTTAAGAGAAACACTTCTATAACATATTAATAGTATGCAATGCTTAAGAAATAATATGACTTCTGCAAGCTGACTGGTTATGGTAGGTAAAATATCACTGCAGGAAGTACAAAGTTTACATTTCTGAACACTATTCATAAAAGGTTTTGAATCATATGAAATAGTTTCTATATACGTACTAACAAAGGTGACATAATTTGGTACTGTCATGTTATGGAGACATATGCAAGTACTAGGTGCATAGAAAAAGATTCTAAACACACATAGGTGATAGAAATACTGCAAGAAATATTTTTTTTAGGATAGATATTAGTATTTAGCAATAACCAATTACTGGGTGTGAGTAAATCAGGATTTCCTCATGGTTGGCATAGTTTGATCATGAAGGGAAAGGCTGGGTAATTCAACAAAGCCAGCCATGGGTAAATCTTGAGTTAGAGTATTATTTCTATTATTCAATAAGATTATTTAGGAAATAAAAGTGTTACCTGTTCTAAAAAAAGTAATTGTATAAAATAACCTTTTCCAATGGGTTGTGGTAGTGTAGAGCACACAATATATGTACTGTGAATGCTGTTCTGAAGTGAGTACTTTTCTGGATCTGACATTTCTTTTTTCTTGTATCTTGTTTGCATCATAACTTTAAAATTGCTGCATGTCTGCATTTACATAGATTGCATAGATGATTGCATCTGTTCTTCTTAAAACTGTGGTTTTGTGGCAAATTATCATGGAATGAAGTCACTAAATAATTACAGATATGTCCCTAAAAAATGTGAGAGGTTTTGAAGTATGGTATGATATTGTTTGCAGACATACTTCTGACATAACAGTTCTTTTGGTGCGTCATATTTTCTGCTCCATGTAGCAGTTTACCTAAGTGGAATTTCTTTAAACAGGTTATTTTCTCTACTTAGAGCGTATGATAGGGAAAATCAATACTCAACAAGCAAGCTGATTGGTCTGTCCAGTCTGTATACATTTTTGAATATTAAATTAGTTGCATTAGTTTGGTTTCAGCTCCATTAATCAAGTTTTAACTTTTAAAAAAGGGGAGAATCTGCATTAAATTTTAAATATTACCCTACGTTGTCCTGTTCGATTCTCAGCTAAAGCATCTTCTGTGTGTAGACATGCGTGAATGGGCGTAACTTCATTGAAGGTTGTGCGTCAGAGCTGACAACTCGGCACGTAAAAATCTACTGCCAATCATTAGCGGACTGGAGTTCCACTGTGGTGACCCCTAACTGGGAAAAGCCGAAAGATACAACAATAACAACCCTAGTACACTTTAACAGTTAACAGATGGAGATGTTTTTTATGCAGGTTCACTTTCTGAACGAAAGCAAGTGTGAAATTTGTCTGACATTATTGAGTACACAGTAACGGTATAAAGAGGTGAAAATAACTGGTCTGGCATGACTTTTTTCTGTTGGTATATGGTAGATTGACAATGTACATACTAACCCTTTATTGTATAATTAATAATACTGTACTACTGTCAGTAATATCACATGAAATGCAGGGTATGCATTCGAAAACAAAGTAGCATTTCATACTACTAATGCAAACCTGCTATTCTAGCAAATTTCTACATTTATAATAGCAATAGTTAAAATCTGTCCCTGACTGTGGACTTTTGTTCCCTCCATTATTTCTGGCTTTGATCAGATTCCACGTGTTTAAAGGTTGTGAGGTATGCAGGCTTTGCAGAAGACTATAACAAATATAACATATTTTCCACATTCACATTAACTAAGCTGAAATTCTGTGTGGCAGTTTAATGCTGCTGATGCCATATGCATTCAGCAAATGCTAGTTCTAAGATGGCAATACAACATTGTAGCTAATGTGAAAATATCAAAAGCAAAAAATGTTTTTTTTTTTGCCACATGAGTTTTGAATTCTAGCCATATTTTCATACCAGAATTAATATTGTAAAAGCTGTGTTGCCTATAGGCAGCAAACACTGCCATAGTATATAGAGCATTATGGCATATAATTTTTCACTCACACTTGCTATCCAACATTCATGGCTTTTTACATGAACATTACTGTTTTAACATTGCAAAAATATCACAATTATTATTTGCATTTATTGCACAATATCACAAAACAAGTGTGACAACATGCCTTATTACACATCTTTAGAAAAATGTTGAAAAAGTGAACAACTTTCTCATTGTTATTTTGGTTCTGGTTATCTCCCTTACTGGATTTAGTACCAACAGACTTGCTCATCATTTTCTGGAATTCATTAATTTCAATGCCCTGGACCAACTCATTGTTACCCCCACCAGGGGTAGAAACATCCTTGACATGGTCATTACTAACATGGGCAACCATTGCGCTACACCAGTAATCAACTCCTCCCTGGTCAGATCTGACCACAAGCTAATCAGGATGGATATCCACATCCCACCCTCACCCCTCCTAAAGGAAACCACTGTAAAAAACTTCTCCAAAGCCAGTTTTGGCCTTCTAAAACCAGAGGTGGCTAACTTCACGACACCCATGCAAATGGAAAATAGGTGCATGACTTCTGAATCATACACAAATGCACTGTATGAACACATTCACAAGTGCATAAAAAGGGCCATGCCAAACAGAACCAAGATGCTCTCCTCCAAAAAAAGGAAACCAATCCGGTGGTCCCCCACCATAAACAAACTCTACAACACAAGGAAAAAACTGTTGCAGAAAAGGGTGAATTCCCAAAACTGGAAAAACTCCCTTGTTAGCCTCAGCAAAAAGCTGAGATCCATGATCAAATCCTCTAAAGCTAGCTACGAAAACAAAATTGTTGCAGATTCCAAAGACAACCACAAGGCATTCTATAGCTATGTCAAGAATCTACATGGCAATGCTCAGATCTGCTCTGAGTTACAGCACAATGGCAATACATATACAGAACCAACTGATATTGCCAACATATTGGCTGACAGGTTCAGTGCAAACTTTACCCCCCTTTCACTCCGTAAAAGGGCCTATCACAATACCTGAGGAATGCCAAGTCCCTATTATCACAGCTACACAAGTAAAAACTGCACTGTCCAAAGCCAAGAATTCAGCTTCCATGGGACCTGATAATATCCCTGGCTGATCTACATGAATTACAAAGTGAACTGGCACCACACCTGAGTACCCTGTTCAGTCACAGCCTCATTTCAGGCTTTGTTCCTACTGAATGGTGCACTGCTACAGTCATCCCACTCCACAAAGGGGAAGCAAGTACAGACCCTGGGAACTACAGCCCCATTAGTCTGATGAGTCTGACATGTAAGGCTATGGAGCGCATCATCATGGACCTTATAAATAAGGACATAGGGGATCTCCAAACTCTGGACCTCATGCAGTTTGGGTTTGTGAAAGGTAGATCATGCCTGTACAACCTGATAGACTTCTTCGAGTCTGTCACCAGAGCTGTGGATGAGGGCAAGGTAGTTCACACAGCCTACCTAGATCTTGCCAAGGCCTTCAACACCATCCCTCACCAGGAATCATGGATAGACTCACTAAACTAGGCATAAACCCCTATGTCATAAGGTGGGTTGCCAACTGGTTCACTGATAGAACCCACACTGTGAAAGTAGCAGACTCGAAATCTGACTACTGACCAGTTACAAGTGATGTCCCACAGGGATCAGGCCTAGATCCTCTCTTGCTTGGCATCTACTTCTCTGAAGTTCAAGTCAACAAAAAGGGACTCTGGCTGATCAAGTTTGCAGATGATTGCAGACTAGAACCATTACTGATTCTCCAATTGATGTAGACATTCTACAAAATGGCGTCACTGACATGAATGACTGGTGCCAGAACCATGGCGTTAAGCTCAATGCCAAAATGTGCATTGTCATTCCCTTTGGGAAAAACTTGGTGCCCATGAACTAACA
This sequence comes from Protopterus annectens, assembly GCF_019279795.1. Classification (NCBI taxonomy): domain Eukaryota; kingdom Metazoa; phylum Chordata; order Ceratodontiformes; family Protopteridae; genus Protopterus; species Protopterus annectens. The sequence continues at coordinate 1,041,372,723 of NC_056727.1, read as the reverse complement.
CATAGGCAGTAGTCCACTAAACACTGAAGGTGTGATAAGAGACCTGGGGACACAGCTTGACAGCAACCTCTCCTTTGATAACCTCATTGCCACTGTAGTCAGAAAGTCCTTCTCTGTGGCACATGTCATTTCCAAAGGTTTCTCATCCAGGAAGAAAGAGGTCATAATCCCTCTCTACTCGTCCTTCATTAGACCTATTATAGAATACAAAGCCCCATTTGGTATGTACCTCACTAGACACCTACAACAACTGGAAAGGCCACAAAAATACATCACTAAGATGATTTTAGGCCTTAGACACTTGGCCTATATGGACAGACTCAAAAATCTCCAGTTATACTCTGTCTCTTATTGCCTACTTAGAGGTGATCTCTGCTTGACCTACAAACCCATGTCTGACCCAGAGCCGCTAGATATGCTACATGAAAAGAAATCCCAATCCCTCCATGCCACACACTCCAGAGACCTAAACCTCATTACCACAATAAACAGAACATGCTGGAGGGACAGGTTCCTAAACCAGAGACTTCCCATACTCTAGAACAAACTTCCCATTCACGTCAAGCAGAGCACTTCACTGGCCCTCATTAAGAGAAGACTTGATGAGTGGATGTGCAATAGGACGTTCACCCCGTGGATCACTTCAGTGGCCTTGCTTGACAGGGGCACTGGGAACTAACTTTGGGCAGCATGATGCCAGGGAATCTTCTTGGACTAGGCTTATATAAGCTCCAGGGCTGTTAGCCTAGTACACACCTATGAACCTATGAACCATGGAGTTGGCTATATATATATATATATATATATATATATATATATATATATATATATATATATATTACATTACATTGTTTGTTTATGTTTAATTATTTTGATAACTGTAGTTACTTATCTACCTGTATATATATATATATATATATATATATATATATATATATATATATATATATAGTACCAAAAAAGCATCCAGCACTCCAAATAAATCCAAAAGCCAAAGTTGTGAGAAGTTTATTAGGCAACTGCCCAACAAAAACACAAACCGGCGACCGGTTTCGCTCAAGGCGTCCTCAGTGTGCATCATTATCAGGCAAAAGCCCAGATATATATTCCTGTAAGCAGACAAGCTTATTTTGAAATTTAACGGCACAAACACATGCTTCGTTCTGTTATAACTTACACTGTTGTTTAACATCTAGCAAGCAGTGCAAAACTAATACTGTGATATAAATCAAAAAATATAAAAGCAATCATTTTGCTTATATGGTTTACATCTCAAACCTATACATTAAACTATCAATATATCAATTAAATTTAAAGACTATAACTCCTATATACTTCCCTTCAAGCTGATACAATATGATAAGCCCATAAGTGTAAAGAAACACATGAAGAAAGCATATTAAAAAAAAAAAAACATATGAAATAAACCATATAAAAAAAACATGTAAAAAAATATGTGAAAAAAATATATGAAAAAACTATATGATACCCTCCACCAGAATATATCTATACAATCACCCGACCACTATCTTCTACAACTGGAACTATATATATACTATTACTAGCAGAATTAAAAAAATTCTCTAACTAATGTTACTAATTATACATAAAACATACACCTGATATTTGGTGTATAATTTATTCTAACCTAACTGAATTCTATTTTAACTCTGCTTTTTATATTTTGTGGAATAACACCATTTATCAACTTATATATACCCTCTGTTGTATTTAGAAAGACTAAAATACCATATTTTTATCTATTCCTATCTTTTTTACCAATGATCATTGAGGCCAGGTTTAAATAATACCCCCAAATAAACAGAACATGCTGGAGGGACAGGTTCCTAAACCAGAGACTTCCCATACTCTGGATGGAACAAACTTCCCATTCACGTCAAGCAGAGCACTTCACTGGCCCTCATTAAGAGAAGTCTTGATGAGTGGATGTGCAATAGGAAGTTCACCCCGGGATCACTTCAGTGGCCTTGCTTGACAGGGGCACTGGGAACCAACTTTGGGCAGCATGATGCCAGGGAATCTTCTTGGACTAGGCTTATATAATGAACCATGGAGTTGGCATATTGAAGTCTGCAGAAAACATGTTTATAACATATATATATATATATATTACATTACATTGTTTGTTTATGTTTAATTATTTTGATAACTGTAGTTACTTATCTACCTGTATATCTATATCTATATATATATATATATATAAAATATAGATAGATATAGATAGATACATAACTAGACAGTCAGACAGATACAGATATAGATATAGATATAGATATAGATATAGATATAGATATAGATATAGATATAGATATAGATAGTTTGCTCACAAGTAGTCAAAAGTACAATTTGTCAACCAGAAAAAAGCAGGTATAGCTGATCATAAATCAACGCATCCCATGTACCAGCTTTTTTTTTTTCTGTGTGAGATTGCAATACAGTAGGGATCAGGAAATTTGCCTTCTCCTTACTGTAGTGAGATTTCAGAGTTGGTACAGGGACGTCGGGAGGCATACGCACTGTACTGATTTCAGTACAACTTATTTAGAAGGGGGGTAGCGTTTTAAAGTTTCACTTTTCTTTTTTTTTCGCGCTTTACTGCACGATGACGTCAGCTCATCAGGGCAGCCAGTCGGAATGGAGCTCACCGCACATGTATTTCCTGCCAGTTCAAATGCTTTCCGAGCGGGAAGCGTTATGTTGGATGTACACGATATAGTGGTCGAAGCGTTATGTTGGATGTACACGATATATTGGTCGAAGCGGGAGGATTCAAGCGTTATGTTGGTCTCACTTCAAGGGTCTTGCAACCGAGGGTTGGTGAGTAATATGAAGAGAGTGTGTGTGTGTGTGTGTGTGTGTGTGTGTGTGTAAATGCCCCAGGTGGGATGTACTGGTGATTACTCATAGTGGTGTGGTAGGGAATACCTCAGGCTTGAGCTCTGTACCTTGTATGCAGGTGTTAAAGACCTGAATTCCCTACCCACCACCATTTGTAAAAAAAATTGCAGATTTTTGCCTCATATTTGATCTGATCAATATCTGTATCGTATCTGTGTTTTTTAAATATTGCAATGCTTGAAATTTGATGGTGCAGTGGTAGCAACGTAGCATTGATGCCTCACAGCTGTAGGTTCTTGGGTTTGGTTCTTAGCTGGGGTGCCTTCTTTGTGGGCGGGGGGGGGGTTTGTATCTTTTCCCTGTGTTTGTGTGGGTTTGCTTTTGTGTCCTCCCATGTTACAAAGACATGTCTGCATTATTTTTTCCTGGGCCTCTGCTGAGAATTGTGTTTTTTTTTGTTCCAAGTCAGACTGTCCTGATTAACAAATTGACAGGCATTTAAATTTCAGACTTCAGGTTTCTGAATGTTTACTTCCTTACATATTTGATGGTGCAGTGGCAGTATTGTTGCCTCACAGCTATAGGTTTTCTGGTTTGATTCTTGGCTGGGGTGCCTTCTGTGTGGAGTCTGCATCTTATCCCTGTGTTTGTGACATAGTAAAACAACTTTTATTCTAGCAATAAATATATACTAACACAACCTTTTTATAGCAATTTTTTAAGTTTATGACTATTTGAAATTTGTCCTTATTTTTGGGACTGTAATACCCTGTTATTGGCTTTGTCCAGGTTTTTTGTGCTAAGGTTGACAGCTATGGCAAGAACTGAATTCACTGAATATGTTTGAGGGCTGTATTCCCTCATTACTGGGTTTGTCCAGGTGTTTTGTGCTAAGAGGTTGACAGCTATGGTGAGAACTGAATTCATTAAATGATAGCCATTTAAGTTTCAGTCTTCCTCTCTTTCACAAAGCAGGTGATTTGGCATAGTGGTATGTTGTTCTGACTATTTTGCACAGTGACCTTGGCAGTAAAATGTATGATGGTAACACAGCATTTTATTCTAGCAGCTTTCCAAGATTATACAAGCAATGTTTAATGTGTCCCTGTTTTTTGCCCTTTTGACCCACCCCAATAAATTTGGCTTTTTCCAGACTTCTTGTGCTGTGAAGTTGAGATGTAGTTGAGTATTGCGTAGATTTTACAAGGAGCTGAGAGCTGCAGGGGAAGAGAAGTTTAGTGCTGATTATGCTTAGTCAGCTCACATTGCTAGTAGCACAAAATGTTGTGTACTTGCTTTTAATGCAGAAGGTTGTTGGTTCTACTCCTATAAGGGGTGAATGCTGCTGTATTGAAAGTTAAGACACTAACTATGAGCCTGTTATCAGTTTGCCATCCATTTCCTATTGCAATATTACTAGCTTATTATTAATGTAATTTAGGCAATTTATTCCTCAGGGGCATCAGACACTTTATTTTTCGGTGAA